>NW_003852440.1:3517584-3520141 GCF_000181295.1 Otolemur garnettii | reverse complement strand
CTTTTTTTTTTTTTTTTGAGACAGGGTTATACTCTATTGCCCAGGTTAGGGCTCTATGGCATCAGCCTGGCTCCTAATGACTTCAAACTCCTGGGTTCAAGTGATCCTCCTGCCTCAGCCTCCCTAATAGCTAGGACACAGATGTCTGCCACAATTCCCAGACAATTTTTCAATATTTTGGTAGAGATAGGGGTCTCACTCTTGCTCAGACTGGTCTTCTGAGCTCAAGGGTCCCCCTGCCTTGGCCTCCCAGCATGCTAGGTTTATAGGCAAGAATCACCACGTCTGGCTTGTCTGAAGACACTTCTGATTTGCTTTTTATTTCTTCCTTGACCCATTGCTTATCTAGGAGTATGTTGTTTAATTTTACATATCTGTGGATTTTCTGAAATTCTTCCTGTTACTAGTTTTATATCATTTTGATCATTGAGATCATTTTAATCTTCTTAAATTTAAGACTGGTTTTGTGGCCCAGCATATGATCTATCCTGGAGTATGTACCATGCACACTTGGGAATAATGTACAGTCACTGCTGTTCAGGGAAATGGTCTGAATATGTTTGTTAGGGTCATTTGCCTATAGTTTTATTCAAATTTGCTGTTTCACAATCAATTTTCTGTCTGGATATCTGTCAGTTATTGAAAGTGGGGTAGTGAAGTCCCTTACTAGTACCGTATTGCTGTTTATCTCTCCTTTCATTCCTGTTAATATTGGGTTCACATGTTGAGGTGCTCTAATGTTGGGTAGACACATGTTTACAGTTGTTACCCTGTGTAATAACAGGGACGTGTCCTGAGAAACGCATCATTAGGTGATTTTGTCACTGGGTGAACATCCTAGAGTGTACTGAGGTCTATAAATACTAACAGCTATTCTGGACATTCTCTCCTCTCCTACTTTTCCTTTTGCCTATTACTATACCATTATTACAAAGTTGGGGAAAAGTTAGCATGCAGCCATGAGGGAGGAAATGAATGTCTACTTTTTTGTTGTCAGTGTCCTGGTGAGTGGTAGGCCATCCCATCTAGCTCTGTGTAAGTACACTTTATCATGTGTGCACAGGGATGAAATCGCCCAGTGATGCGATTCTCAGAGCATATCCCTGTTGTTAAACAATGCGTGACTGTATGTCAAAAGTACTGTCCCAAGTTAATGGAAAAACAATCGTTAAGATTGGTTGTGAAATAATTGGTCTGGAGGAAAGTAAAGTTGGACCCCCACTTCACACTATATACAAAAAATTTAAATATATATATTAAGAAAAACTATAGAAAAATTTTAAGAGAACATATGAGGTCTGACAGTTAAATTTGAGAACCCATCCTAGAAAAAGTGTTACATAGCTCATTACTAAAACTCATCACAAAACCCTTCAAAGCACTCCCCTTGGGAAGCTGTATACCAATACCAGCATCTAGTCCACTTTTCAAAGTAATTTTGGAGCTCTTTCTGGAACGATCATCAGAGCTGTCATCTTATGGTGCACAAAAACACACAACAACTGTAATGAGCACCATTCACCAACACACCACCAAGTGTGGACATGAGCACGGCTGTGAGACACTGACACGCCAAGCTAGGAAGCCTTACCAGGTTGTTTGCACAGTGCTGCCTTCGGAATCGCAAACTTAATTGCCAGACCTCATATGTGTGTTTGGAGAGACATTTTTAACCAAGATAGGAAACTAGAGGCAATACTCAACAGAAACTATTCTCTTCCATATATTGCTGGTGGAAGTAAGCTTATTATACTATATGTGAAGTGGCATAGTATCACTTGAACATAGACTGGGCTAAGTTAAAAATGCCCACTACAAAACTACAGCTAAATTAACAACACAAAGGGGTACAGCTAATAAGCCAATAAGGGAGATAAGTCGTGCTTACTCCAAAAGAAGAAGATTAAGGGTAAAAGGAGAACTGAAACCAAATAGAAACCCAACCATATTGACAATTACTATAAACGCAAACAGTCTAAACACTCAAAAGGCCATGGTTGTCAGACGGGTTGAAAAAGTAAGATCCAACTGTCTCTACATTTAAATTTTTATTAGTAGCCTTTCTGGTTAGGGTAATAACAATTTCTGAAAGCGCTTCAGTAAAAAACCTCTCCATTTATTGGGAAAAAATTTGATTTTTTTGTTTTCCAATACTTACATTTTCTCAGGTTTTTGACCATCGTGTCTATGGATAAGAAAGACATAAATTAAAATCTCTCAGAATCATTTTATTTTACCAAATTCTTGCATATTGAATTGCTCTTGGCTTTATATATTTAAGACAATGCTGTTTAGCATATGCATGATTACTATACATTTTCTTTGTAGACGGTGACTTTTATCATCAGGTAATAGTCTCCGTTATCCTGCTTCATGCTTCTAACTGTACATTCCACCTTGTCTGATATTATAGTGGCATTCCTGATTTTTTTTTCTTTGCATTCCATCTAGTATTATTTGTCCATCTCTTTATTTTAAATCTTCATCACTTTAAGAGTGATGAAGAGCTTTAGTTTTTCACTGTCTCTCTTTTTTTTTTTTTTTTTTTTTTTTTTTT
>NW_003852440.1:3512556-3517395 GCF_000181295.1 Otolemur garnettii | reverse complement strand
GCCACCTTAGGTGTACGTGGCTGGCGCCTTAGCCGGTTGAGCTATAGGCGTCGAGCCTTCACTGTCTCTCTTAATGGGTAGAATTATCCTGTTCATATAGCGTAAAATAACTGGTGTACTTCTTTTCATCAATTCTATTTTTACGTTTATCATTTACTTTCATGGTTTTTGTTGATGTGATAAATCCCTATTCTCTTTTTTCCTCATTCATTTGACAATTTTACCCTATTTCCCCATTCCTAACCGTTTTTCCTCTTCCTTGACATTTATAATCAAATATATTTGTTGACAGTCTCATGAAAACAAAATGCCATCTTCCCCCACCAGGTGCTCTGCTTACTCCTGCTCCCGCTCCCTAACGAGACCTTTAGAATGGTATTAATTTCTCCTTTTTCATATCAGCTGCCTGCACCCCCAAACAAGATGAGATCCAATGGTTGCTTTTATTTTTCTTCTTTCTAGGTCTTGCTTAGATAATTTGGTACCTTTAATTTCATCCATTTAGTAGACTTTCCCTTGCAGAAATTATCTATTTCAAAATTCCGAATTCTGCCTATGGAAACCCAGTCACTCTGTCAATACCCATGGACATTTTAGTACATGGCATGGCTCACTCCTTACCACTGTCTTCATCTCGTCTTTATCTTCTTCTCTGTTGAGATTTCTGTTTTGATCCTTATTTGGCTAGAGTTCTTTGTCACACATTTTCTTTAGATAGGGTACATATGTGATTTTTGTTTTTATTATTAAGTCATAGTATACATCAATGCAATCATGGGGTACAATGTGCTGGTTTTATATACAATTTGAAATATTTTCATCAAACTGGTTAACAAAGCCTTCACAGCATTACCTTAGTTATTGTGTTAACACATTTATGTTCTACATTTAGTAAACTTCCCATGTACCCTTGTAAGATGCACCGTAGGTGTGGTCCCACCAATTACCCTCCCTCCACCCATCCTCCCTGCTCCTCTCCTCTCCCTTTCCCCTTTCTCCATATTCTTGGGCTATGATTGGGTTATAGCTTTCATATGAAAGCTATAAATTGGTTTTATAATAGGGCTGAGTACATAAGCGATTTTTTTTCTAATAATTTGCATTGCCCCATCAGGTGATATCTTGGCAGCAGAAATGGTATTCAAGTACACTCTGGTGCACCAGGCATTGACCCTTTAGTCTCTGAATCCTATAGAAGTGGGGAGGAACGGGAAGAGCTGAGGGCTACAGGGAGACAGATACTCAGGGTCAAAGCCATTTCCTATCCAATGTGGAAGTATTTAAATAATTTAACGACATGTGTGTCTGAACAACTGACTTCTGGCTAGCAAACCTGGATATCAGTTGTTTTCTTTCAGGAAACTAGATTATTATTCATTATCTTTTTTTTTCTTTTTTTTTTTTTGAGTTTAAATGTATTTTATTTTTAAACAACCTATATGACATATTTTTCCTTAAAAACAATGCCTCCACTCCAAATAAATCATGGTCAAAATAAATGAAGAGCTCAAGATGACATCAGTCCCGTTTGCCTTAAGTCCTGGTGTTGTGTGGATGACAAGCAGCAGCCAGTTATGATGACAGGTGATAGATCCAAAGTAATTGCCAAATTTGTCAACATTTTTCCATTTCTAAACCATCCTTAAAGAAAATCATATATGGGGTCACACCATCCTCAGGGTAGTCCAGGAGAGCAACCATGCCATCTGGATTCATGTTTTCATCAATAAAGAACTGGTAGTTTTTGAAATTAGCCAGAATGTGCTTGATTTGTTCTGCAGCCCCTGTCATAAAAGGTTTTACTCTTTCTGGTCTCTGTTCTTCAAGTTTGCCTTTGATTGACTTCATGTTATCTTTGATGTACTTCTTGTAGGCTTCTTTTGTGAAGCTGGTTTCCTGCAAGTGATGGTTCATGACAATATCAACACCAGTGACAACTGTGCTTTCGGTACCTTCGCCCTCAGGTCCTTCAGCGGAAGCATTTCCACCAATGAGCGAGTCATCAATGTAACCCTCTGTCCTACTGACCATCTTCCCCTCCACCTCCAGGCACAGGCCGTCCGCGATCTCTCGGATCTTGTAAATGTCGGAGAACATCTCATGTGGCTGATGAGGTACCGGTAGATAATCATGATGGTGGCTGAAGGGAGACGGCGGCGGCACTAGCGTTGCAGGAGCCCGGAGCTCAGAGGGAGCCGGAGCGGCGCTCGGGGGGAGGGGGGGAGCGGGCGGAAAAGCATCTTTTTTTTTCTTGAAAAGGGAACATATTTATAAAGACTGGAAGAGAAGATGTCAACTGTCAACTGTACTTCTTTTCAACCAATATAATTTTCTATGTAGAAAAGTCACATAAAATATTTTTTAATTGGGAGGCTAAGGCAAGAGAATCACTTAAGCCCAAGAGTTAGAGGTTTCTGTGAGCTATGATGCCACAGCACTCTACCCAGGGTGACACTTTGGGACTCTGTCTCAAAAACACAAGTATGTATGTAAATACCTAAGGCAAAAATTGATACTTACCTCCCCATAACTGTTTTGCACCTCTTACATAGTAATAAAACTACAAATAAACTATTAGCTTGCACACATGATCACCCAAGTAAAGACACCATTTTCCAGGATCACTCACTGGTAGGGTGGTCAGGTACCCAAGTTGGGCAAATGAGATATAAATAGAAATGGTATGGGCAGTTTCTAGGTTGTGCTTTTATGGGAAGAAACATGCCCTTCTTTTCCTTCCCTCCTCCTGCTGGTCGGATTATTTCATTATCTTACAGTCCTAGTGCCATAGATGAAAAATCCAATTCCAGTCTAATTCCTCTTCCTTCGTAGATAGATTTTCATATCTGACGCATTGTAAAATTTTTCTTTAACCAGTACATGTCTAAGTGTGTGTCTTCCCCCCCCCCATAAATTCTATGTAAAACTCGGTGAATTCTTGAATTTTTAGCCCCCAACATTTCCTTAGGTCAGAGAAATTATTCTCTATTGTTTAGTTACTGTCTTTTCCCGATTTGTTTCTTTGCCCACCCTTTTCGGGTGCTCCGATTTTTATCAGTAGACTTTACTTTTAAGAGCGGTATTAGGTTCACAGCAAAACTGAGTAGGAAGTACAGAGATTGCATGTAATCCTGCCCCCACAGAGGCACAGCCTCTTCCCAGGTATCTATCCTCTCCCAAACTGATGCAGTTGTTATAATTAAGGAGCCAACACTGACAAGCCATTAACTCCCAAAGTCCATAGTTTAGGGTTCACTTTTGGTGTTGCACATTCTATGGGTTTGGACAAATGTGTAATGACATGTACCCACATTCTAGTGTCATATGGGGTAGTTGCACTACCCTAACAATCCTCTGCGCTCCCTCTAGGGTGGTTGTGTGCCCGAGTTTCCCAGCCCTTCTATTTTTCACATTTTGTTGTCCAAATCTTTTAAATTCTCGTGCCACAGTTCCATCTCTTCATATTTTTTCCCTGTGATTTGGGATACTGTTTCTATTTAATCTTCCAGGAAACTATTTAGGGTTTCAACAGTGACTATTTTTCACTTCAAGTTATCTACTACATTTTTGACTCCAATAGATCTCCTTTTTAGTTCCTAAAAGTATTTTGTATACTAGAATTTTCATTCACGTTCTATCAGTTCTATTGTGTAGGAAATGCCTGTCCCACGCAGCCTGCTTATGTTTCTGTCTGGCTGCTGGTCTTTGTGCAGGTCGTGTATACGGAGTGTAACCTTCCCAGTCATGGCTTTATTCACTCTTCAGACTTGGGTCTGCTTCACCAATGTGCCTTAAGCAGGAGTCATTTTGGGAGCTGTGAGGAGCAGTACACAACCAGCAAGTTGTCCATTTCTTGTTGAGAAGGAAACCTTCTATTCTCACCCGTCAGCGGTGGGGTGAGGGTGGGGGCCTTTGCCAGCCTTGGGAGTGGGAAGGATGCCCAGCCTGCTTCTCTAGTTCCCGTGGTACTCCTCAGGGGCCAGGGAAACCTGCACATCCCCCCAAGAAAACTCACACAGACCTGTAAATCACACACTGAAATCTTTGCCTTAGAACTTTCTGCTGCAGATTCCTAACAGCTGGTAGGGTCCAGAGAGGAAGAAAGTTCTTCCAAGGCGCTCTGTTCCTGCTGTGGCAGAACTCTAGGTCTTTCTCATACCTTCCAGAACATACCCACCTGCTGTCCTCTCAGATGCTTCACTCAAGAAAGGTGGTTGGTAGTCGGAGGGGGCCTCAGAACCTTGTATTTCCTGTCTTCCTGCAAAAATAATTTAAATGATCGGTTGTTTTTATTGATTCTTTTAAAGTATATTATTGTTCAGCAATATAGTAATGCACTCTTTTTTTAAACCAAGAGAACCCAAAAGCTATGCTTCATTCCTAGCTGTGCACCCATGTGGCTACCACAGAGTCGTGTGTGCATAACTCCCTTTGAGAGAGATGCTGCTACAGGGAAGGCCACTAACTGACAGACTCCAGCTGTGGGTGAGTCTGGGGTCTACCTCAGCTTTCTGTGCAGTCCTTGGCCAAGAATTGGTTCAGAGAATTGCCATTTCCAGCCAGCAAGGAACTCCTGTATGGCCAATTTTTGTTCTAGAGCTCATCTTTGGGGTGGATAAGACTGTCTCAAAACTGCATGGCAGGAATGTCTGAGGCTCTCACCGCCCACCCCCTTTCCTGCTACCTCAGCCTCCATGTCCGAGGCTCTCACCGCCCACCCCCTCCATGTCTGAGGCTCTCACCGCCCACCCCCTTTCCTTCTACCTCAGCCTCCATGTCCAAGGCTCTCACCGCCCACCCCCTCCATGTCTGAGGCTCTCACCGCCCACCCCCTTTCCT
>NW_003852440.1:3483244-3510864 GCF_000181295.1 Otolemur garnettii | reverse complement strand
CTCCATGTCAGAGGCTCTCACCGCCCACCCCCTTTCCTTCTACCTCTGACTCCTTGTCCGAGGCTGTCACCACCCACCCCCTCCATGTTCGAGGCTCTCACCGCCCACCCCCTCCATGTCTGAGGCTCTCACCGCCCACCCCCTCCATGTCCGAGGCTCTCACCGCCCACCCCCTTTCCTGCTACCTCTCCATTCACAGGTCAGAGTAGCAGCACAGTCTGGAGTTCTGTCCTGCCCGCCCACTCCCTGTGCCTCTTATCTTTCACATATGTTACTTCAACAAATCTCTTGCACTTCTAGCTCTGTCTTAGTGTTGGCTTGCTATGGCAAATTAACACCACCTAAGAGAAATTCACAGATATAAACATCAGGAAGCATGTACAAGAATGGTGTTGTCAGGCAGCGCCTGTGGCTCAAAGGGGTAGGGCACGGGCACCATATGCCAGAGGTTCAAACCCAGCCCTGGCCAAAAAAAAAAAGAATGGTTTTGTCAACACTGCTTGTAACAGCAAAAAACTGGAAGCCACACAACTTGTCAGACCTCCATAGTAACACAGAGGCATCTTGTGTCATTTATTTACTTGACAGAAGACAAAGACACTTAGAAAGGGGCTTTAGTTCAGAAGTTTCAAACTGGCAGCCTTTGGAGACAAAACCAGTCTACAGAAGTGTTCTGCAAGGCAGGCACGGTGTTTGAAAAATGAAATGCTAGTGACTCTAACCAGATTGGTTGTCTATGTCTCTTTACACAGGTCTAATTTACATATTTATGTTATAAACTTGGACTCTGTGGACATTTGAACTCACACCCCTGGTAATTCTGGAAATTGAGGCCCAGAGGTGAAGTGACTCACCCAAGTTCACATTCCTGAACTAATATGTATCTCTCCTGGCCTGCACAGCATGACTTCATGACCCTTGTACAGGTATCAGTAAGCATTTTCAGTAGTGGGGGATATTGCCCCCCAAGGAAGCAAAAATTGGTTTGGGGTTGGTGACAGGAATCTTATCCTTCTTATGTATTGAATAAAGATATACATAAAGTACTTGAAGGTATGTAAAGTCTAACTTTTTATGAAATTTTTTTTTGTGTAGGAACTGCAAACATAGCATTGCATAACTGTTTCCTGTTTTTGTTTTTTTTAGACAGCATCTCACTCTGTTGCCCAGGATAGAAATAGAGTGCTGTGGCATCAGCTTAGCTCACACCAACCTCAAACTCCTAGGATCAAGCGATCCTGCTGCCTCAGCCTCCTGAGTAGGACCATAGATAGACACCCACCCTACCCAACGCCTGGCAAATTTTTCTATTTTTTTTTTTTTAAAGACTGGGTCTCACTTTGTCACCCCTGGTAGAATGCTATAGCGTCATAGCTCACAGCAACCTCAGACTCTTGGGCTCAAGTGATTCTCTTTTCTCAGCCTCCCAAGTAGCTGGGACTACAGGGGCTGCCACAGGGCCTGGCTATTTTTAGAGGTGTGGTCTTGCTCTAGCTCAGGCTGGTCTTGAACTCGTGAGCTCAAGTGATCTGCCCACTCACCTCAGTCTCCCAAAGTGCTGGGATTATAGGAGTGATCATTTTTCTATTTTTAGTAAAGATGGGGTCTCACTCTTGCTCAGGCTGGTCTTGAACCTCTGCTGTCAAGCAATCCTCCTGCTTTACCCACCCAGAGTGCTAAGATTATAAGTGTGAGTCATGCACCCAGACAAATAGTTCCTTGTTCCTCGGTGAGAGATTGAATTCACATATCTGTGTTTGCTTGAACCTTAGATCTGGCACTTGCTGGCTCTATGGTATTGGACAAGTTAAATTTTTACATTCCTTGGTTTTGTCATATGTAAAATGGTTGTGAGACTTAGGACATTGCCTGGCACATGAGGAGCCATTACTGAGCATTAGCTACTAGGTAATAAATTACTATATAACTTCAAATTGTTGCAACTGTTCATTTTGTTGCCTTTCATTTCCATATTCATCCTACCTTGCCTGCTCTGGGAAAATGGATCTGGGCCCTTTAAAATAGTTTTCCTGTGTTAGTTGGTGGCAGCCTTTATTCGTAGAGAAAGCTGGAGAAACATTGCAGAAGGAGGGTGTTTTCCCCCTCATTTCTGCTATGATCTCTTCACAAGCTCCTGAAGCTCCTACTCACGGCTCCCAGCACCCAGCATAGGCAGCTTCCCCAGCATCAGGGCCCAGATGTGAACCCAGAGGCATCCAGCAGACAACTTGCCCGACATCCCTGCACCAGTGTAGTTTCATAGTAGAATTTCTCCAATGAGACACTTCTCCAAGAACAGCTTTTCCTAGTACCCTAGAGGGCAATTCTCCGGCAAATTTCAGAGAGAATTTCCAGAAAGTTCTATCAGTACATAACCACAGCAATTTTTCTGCCGTTCAGTGAGCCAAGGCCATGCCTTCTTGAATAAAGTTTGGATCTGAGTACTGAAGTATGGGAACTGCTCCTTGTACACTCTACATCCACCCTAAGGCAGATAGTGACTGCTCCTTATATCTGCTATTCTTATCATCTTTGGAGTTCTCTTTACTTCTTAGTAGCCAATCCTATGTCATAGTAATACTCCTTTATGTTAAACAGTACCTGTTCAAGTTACTGTGTTTATCTCTCCCAATGCAGGGGTCCTGAGACCAAAGAATTTAAGAACTACCATTTTAGTAGCTGATTATCTCTGATCAAATAAGTTTAGTAAACAAAATGAAATAGGATTCTATACTGCTGGACATCTCAGAAATAAAAAAAAGATTGCAAGTCTTTAAGAGGGTATTGTGATTTGTAGCATTTCCCAATTTAATTTGCCCGTGGTGGGAGATGGGTATATATGTGTTAATGGAGCATTTTATGGGACTGTTTTTCTAAGAATCATGCTATAGGAAATGCTGAGTTGGTAGTTGTATCTACTAATTTAGTAACCACTTATACTGTTTCTTAGAAGTAGCTCACCTTTCTTTAAATCCCCCTTTTTTTGGTCCCTTTATACACTACCTCATTGTTCACTCTCTAATTTATTGCCTCCTAGTTAACGTTTTTAATCTTTGTTTCTACTGTTGGCCCATGAAAGGTTTTCCTTTCCTTTCCTTTTTTTTTCTTTTCCCTACTCTGGGACACATTTCCAGATGTTCACTATAGGCCTCAGTCTACATCAGCTTCCAGTGAAATGGAGCGTAATGTTTTTGTAGGTTGAGTCCTTGGCAAAGACTAACATTATAACATACTTTTTAAGTGGACTGAGGAGAGCAGTAATGGTGTAACCAGTGAAACAGCTTGCCCTGTTGGGTTTTGTATATAGATTGGTGTTTTGTATTTCCTTTGTAGTAATATGGGCTATTTTAAGTTTCTCCCTCCAGAAATATCAAATAAGAACAATTTCTTTTCAGCTGTATTAGAAACTATGAAAAACTACATATGAAAAACTACCAACTTCATATAGTAATTAAAGTCAGCTCACTAAAT
Organism: Otolemur garnettii; assembly: GCF_000181295.1. NCBI lineage: Eukaryota > Metazoa > Chordata > Mammalia > Primates > Galagidae > Otolemur > Otolemur garnettii. Next base: position 3,507,393 of record NW_003852440.1, on the reverse strand, counting down.
CTTACTACTGGATAATTCCTGAACATAGCTACCTTCAAAAATATGGGACATAAGAGTAAAACAGCTACTGATGATAAAGAATTGACTTATAGGCTCGGCGCCTATAGCTCAACTGGCTAAGGCGCCAGCCATGTACACCTAAGGTGGTGGGTTCAAATCCCCAGCCCGGACCCGCCAAACAACAATGACGGCTGCAACCAAAAAATAGCCGGGCGTTGTGGCGGGCGCCTGTGGTCCCAGCTACTTGGGAGGCAGAGGCAGGAGACTCGCTTGAGCCCAGGAGTTGGAGGTTGCTGTGAGCTGTAATGCCACGGCACTCTACCCAGGGGGACAGCTTGAGGCTCTGTCTCAAAAAAAAAAAAAAAAAAAAAGAATTGACTTATAGTCAATTCAGGGCCATGGAAAAGTGTCAACACTTTCATTTAATTTTTAAATGAGGTAGAAAATAGTCCCCATCCACTATTGACCTCCACCCCGATCTTGTCCTTTCTCTGAATTTAATTCACTGGTGTGTCCACCATGCACATAGGTACTGTACTAGGCATTATGGATGCTACAAATAGGAACAGAATAGAAGGGTTTTCCTGAGCCCCACTGGGAGGAAAGGGACACAAATTCATATACATAATGTCTTTGTGTTTGCATTTTAAAGTGATAACGGCGTCAGAAGAGGTGGGAAGAGGTCAGGGAAAAGGAGAAAGGAAAGGCAGGAAGAGGGGATTGAACAAATGAGGAATTTACTTCTACTTGGAAGTCAGGGAGTAGAAACGAGCTACAGAAAACCTAGAGCCAGGTTAACCACTTCTCACCCAAATTCTCCTCCCTTTTTTTCACCCCCAGCTTTAAGTGCTGCCTTTCACAGGGAATTAGAGTCCTTACATTGAAATAGACCCCACAGTATCTTCATGCTTAACCTCCTCCTTTCACTTATGGGCTATAAACAACGTACCTGGGTGGTTGGGACAGCACAGAGGAAAAGACTGTCAGTCATCACCTCCATCGTTTTGCCTACAGGTTTTTTTCTCAGTATGGTAAGTGTGCTCCCTACTACAGTAGGTGCACACCCACAGGCCTGGCTAAGTTTTCTATGTTTTGTAGAGAGGGGAATCTCCCTCTTGCTCACATTAGTCTCAACCTTCTGGCCTCAAGTGATCCTTCGACCTTGGCCTCCCAGTGTTAGGATTACAGGCATGAGCCTTATGAGGGGATTCTTATATATGTACCTCTGATTAGGAACTACTGCCTCACAGGATCCCAGGTGGTCTATCCTATCCATGGACCTCTGAAAGATACATGATTTCTGTTGGTGCCCTTCCTAGCAATTTGGGGACATCACGTATTCTTTCCACTCCTCAATTTATTATAAAATACAGCCGAGTTTAGAGATAAGCCAGTGAAAACCCTTATTCCCATGAGGTTTCTATGATTAATATTTTACTATATTTGCTTTATGATATATCTATGCCTCTATTCACCGCTCTTTCTTCGATTAATTCATTTTATTTTTGGTATATTTGTAAGCTAATTGCAGACCTCGGTACATTTCCCTGTAAATACTCCAGCATAAAAATCAGTTCTTCTTTCAATACTTTTATTCCATTTGGGGAAAAATTCATAATAAACAAAAATGCATAAACCTTAATTTAACTGCTCTGTTATTTAAACTGCTATCAAAATAAAGTACATTACTGTGCCCCCAGATATTTCCCTCATTCTGATTCCTAATCAGTGCCCTTTCTTTCTTCCCAGAGGCAAACACTGTTCTGACTTTTTCCTGCCATAGATTAGTTTTGCCTGGTCTAGAACATCTACGACTTAATGGAATCATATAGCATGTACTTTTTTGTTTAAGTCTTCTTTCAATCAGTGTGATGTTTTTGAAGTGTGTTCTTACTGCATGTATCCACAGTTCATTTCTTGTCATTGCTGGGTTGTATTATACTTTATGAATATGCCAGTTTGGTTTTCCATTTTTATATTGTGACATCATGCATCAACTATTTTTTTTTTTGAGATAGAGTATCACTTTGTTGCCCCGGGTAGAGTGCCATGGCATCATTGCTCACAGCAACCTCAAATGCTTAGGGTCAAGCAATCCTCTTGCCTCAGCCTCCCAGGTAGCTGAGACTACAGGTGCCCACCACAATGCCTGGCTGATTCTTCTATTTTTATAGAGTGAGATCTGGCTCTTGCTCAGGCTGGTCTTGAACTCCTGAGCTCAATATCCACCCACCTCAGCCTCCCAGAGTACTAGGATTACAGGCATGAGCTACAGCGTCTGGCCTAATATTGTGTATTCTTGAGTAAATAATCATTGGTATCAGATTGCATATGTGAGAGAAATTTCTATATTATACTGCTATCTGTCTTGGATAAAACAAATATACCCCACACAATTATCTTCTTCTAAGGTTTTAAGTCTTAGAATATTGACGAGGTGTGATATATGGGACACAAACTCTTGAGACAATTGAAAGAATAAAGGAGATAGCAGACTTTTTTTTTTAATTTCAGGTTAATGTGAGATTACAAACAACTAGGTTACAATATTTGCATTTGTTAGGTAGACTCCCTCTTGTAGTTGTGTCCTGCCCCCAAAGGTGTGCCATATATGCCCTCTTTCCCTCCCTCATTTCCCCTCCCCCCAACTTGAATTGAATTGAGTTTTTCTCTTCTGTGGGCGTGTATTAGATCATCTACTGGCTCCATATTAGTATTGAGTGTGCATTGGATAGTTGCTTTTCAATTCTTGTGATACTTCACTAAGAAGAACATGTTTCAACTCCATCCAGGTTAATACAGAAGATGTAAATTCTCTTTTTATGGCTGAATAGTATTCCATGGTGTACATATACCACAGTTTGTTAATCCATTTCTGAATTGATGGGCATTTGGGTTGTTCCACATCTTGGTTTGGGTTGTTCCACATCTTAGCAATTGTAAATAGAGCTGTGATAAACAGTCTAGTGCAAATGTCTTCATGATAGAATGATTTTTTTTCTTCCGAGTAGATGCCTAATAATGGGAATGTGGGATCAAATGGAAGGTCTAATTTGAGTTCTTTGAGTATTCGCCATACTTTTTTCCAAAGAGGTTGTATTAGCTTGCAGTCCCACCAACAGTGTAAAGGTTTTCCCCTCTCTCCTCATCTGCACCAGCATCAAATAGAGTATTTTTGATAGTATTGGGTTTGTTTTTAAAGAAAACCTCACTCTCTTATATGTCCTATCCTAATGATTCTATCATGTTGATAACCACATTTTATTATAACTTGCTTCTTATATATTTACCTATCCAATTAACTGGAAGCTCTTTGATGGCAGAGGCTGTCTCCTTGGTATCTGTAGCACATAGCAGATCCTGGCACGTAGTAGGCACTTAGCAAATGAATGAACAAATATAGGCATTCATTGAATGACTTTTTTGCTTAGGGTTTAGCTTCAATGCTTCTCAACATAATTTGGGCAATATTTTCTTACACCTTCTTATTTATGGCTGTGGGATATTTCAAATGTCATTTCAGTTATATGTAATGTGCTTTGGTTTCTAACTTTAATTTTTAAATGAAAGGCAGGGGCAAGGATGTGTTTTCTATATCCCTCAACAAGAGAGGTGGAGTGGAAAACTGAAAAACAGAGTTGGTATCATCTGCATGCACACTGTATGAAAGTTTTATTTGGAATGATAGAACTCTAAGGCCCAGAAAGTGCCCAGATCAGAGAGTCCTACCCCCGATTCTTCAAAAAGACCAGAGGATACAGAATATTTTTTGTATTTGGGGTCTCCAGGACTGAGTACGTTGCCTGGCAGTAATTGGGATTCAATATTCAGCCAAATAAAGGAGGGAGGAAAGAGAGGAAGGAAGTTCCAGGAGGAAGCAGGGAACTGAAGCTGAGAGTTGGAAAATGATTTTGCACAACTGACATCAGAACCCAGACCTCTTCTTTTCTAGGCCAGCTCTGTTTCCACTAGATTATTTGAATTTTTAACATTATTAATCCAAACAATGGCATCTATTTTCCCGTTATTGATGGCAGCTTAATTATGAAAGCAGTTGCTTCACTTCACTGCAGCTGCTGCCTCCCTGTACCTGAAATGCCAGTGCTCCAGCTGTCTTGATTGAGAGGCCTCGTTTGCAAGAAAATAAGACAAAATAGTTTGCAGCCTTAATTCTAGTGGGAATTTAATTTAATTAGCATCTGATTTACACAATGCACTTCTGACAGCTGTGTTTGTGGCATCTTTGTGGAAGCAAGAAATTACCACCCATTGAAATCATCATCAAAGCTTATTTATCATCCTGCCACATCTTCCCAGCCTGCAGCGTCGGGGATGTCTGCGTGTTTATCACACTTCATGGAGGTTACAGTAAATAACACTCAAGTACGTGCACCAAGATTTGTGGAGTGTTTGGTGCAGGCTTGTTCCAGAGACTTAATAGGATGAATGTGAAAATGAAGCTTTGGAGGTTTGATCAAAGGACAGGTGTCTTTTAATCTTGGGTTTCAAGGAGCATTACAGATGCCAAATGAAAGAACACTTGCCACCCGGGAGAAAGGAGCACCGAGCCGCTGCACTGGGGGTTGTGCCGTCACTCTGCTCATCACAGCTAAGGAAAGATGTGGGTGATTGGAGATGAACTTTCACTGGGGCCTCTCCTTACGATCCTGAAGTTGTACTCGGGCAACTAAGGGATTTATGGTAGGGTCCGGGCCATATTTATATTCCCCAGTACCTGGCACATAATAGATAGTTGTTGAGCAAGTGAATAAGATATGATATGATTGAACTGGCTGCAGAGATTTTATTTTAAGCCCAGGCCAGTCATTTCCTATCCCCCATGATCAATAAGTCCATTATCTGCAGGATGATTGGCATGACTTCACAAATCCTTAAAATACCAGGAAGGGGCGTATTAGATGAGAGACATCCTAATCAAGTTCAGAGAAGAGAGAACTCATGTCTCAAGAAGGTTTCAAGGGAAGGTTTCAAAGAAGAGTTGGCATTAGAGCTGAGCCTTGAATGATACAAACATTTTGTTGGAATCAAATGTTTTAATAAGAAGAAAGAAGTGGAAATCCCAAGGACAGAAAATTAGGTTAACAAAGCATGAAATAAGATATTTTTAAGGAATAGGGAGCTTGGCTCATAGAGACAGGAAAGATAAGTTAGGCCTAGACCATGAATGATTTTGAAGAGTTTAAAATTTTATTCTGTAATAATGTGGGACTTTTGAAGATTTTTGAGAAGGGGAATGACCTGATTATGTTCATGGCTTAGAAGAAAAACCTCTGGTGTCGAGGTAAAGAACAGACAGAGAGAGGGAGACTTTTCATGCCCTTGCTAGTCAGAGATTTTTAGTGTTTCCACCAATAAAAGCAAAGATCGAGAAATAGGTCCATCAGTAAAGCCCAGAAACAGGATGATTGACGTCGAAATGAGTTTCGGAGCGACCATAAAAGCTGAACTGTCAAGATGTAGCAATGGGCAGACTGACAGCTGAGAGTCGAGTTTGTCCCTAACGTACTGAAGTTTGAAGCATGGCTGACAGCAAGAATGGTAATGCCATTGGAGAGAGAGAAAAATCTAAAGGAGATGCTGGTAAACATAAAAAACATTTCCCACTTTACATGCCATTTATGTACCTGACAAATGTCCATTTCCTCGGTATCATTCCAACTTTATAGAATAAGAATAGTAAAATTAAAAGGCCCTTGATAGGCTTGGTGCTCATAGCTCAGTGGTTAGCTCATCGGCCACATACACTGGGGCTGGCAGGTTTGAACCAGGTCCGGGCCCGCTAAACAACAATGACAACTGCAACAAGAAATATCTGGGTGTTGTGGTGGGCACCTGTAGTCCCAGCTATGTGGGGGGCTGAGGCAAGAGACTCACTTAAGCCCAAGAGTTTGAGGTTGCTGTGAGCTGTGATGCCACAGCACTCTACCGAGGGCAACACAGTGAGACTCTGTCTCAAAAAAAAAGGCCCTCAGTAGGTACATTATCTAGTTTAGGTTTTTTCAAAGTAGGGTCTTCGGACTGCTTCTAGAAATGTTCCATGCACAAGTGATTTTTAAGCAAATACATTTGTGTACTCTGTCTTTTGGAGCATAACAAGGCACTTTAGTATATCAACAGTGCAAAACCCCCATATTCTTACAGAAGATTAAGTTTCTTATAGCCACCTTTTTTTTTTTTTTGAAGACAGGGTCTTAATCTCACTCAGGTTGGAGTACAATGGTGCAATCACAGCTCCCTGTAACCTCTCATTTGCAGGCTTGAGTGATCCTCCCACCCCAGCCTCTCAAGTAGCTGAGAGTACCGGTGCACACCACTGCTAAGTAGCAGAGGTGGGGGGGGGGGTCTCACTATGATGGCCAGGCTGGTCTTGAACATTTTGCCTCAAGTGATCCTCCTTCCCTCTCAACCTCCAGATATCCTCCTTTGTAATATAAAACTTATTAATATTCTGAAGAACATACTTTGGGTAAAGCTAATTTAGTCCAAGACAATCATTTCATAGATTAGACAATCAAAATCCAGGGATGGTAAAATTTTCCAAATTCATAAAACTTTCTAGTAACAGAGTCAGGACTTGAATCTAATTTTCATGACTCCTTATCCAGAGCTCTTCCCATTTCTTTGCACTTTGGTGGCCTTGGTAGAGTGCTGTGGCATCACAGCTCACAGCAACCTCCAGCTCTTGGGCTTAAGTGATTCTCTTGCCTCAGTCTCCCGAGTAGCTGGGACTCCAGGCACCCACCACAACACCCGGCTTTTTGTTGTTCTTGTTGTTGCAGTTGTCATTGCTGTTTTAGCTGCCCGGGGCCAGGTTCAAACCTGCCACCCTCGGTATATACGGTATATATGGCTAGTGCCTTACTCACTGAGCCCCAGGCACTGCCAGGAGGTCGGTTTTTTATTATCTCCATTTTGAGGACAAGCCTGATGCATGGCCTACATACGGCCACCGGGTTAATGACCAGAGACACTGGATTGAAAAATCGAGGTTTCCTGGCTCTTGACTACTCACTATGCTGTCCCTTTAAGCCCCAAGATCTGTTTCCTTCCCAGATTCCAAGCACTGACTTTTCATCTCTGGTGAAATCTGCTGCGCCTGCCTTTCATCTGCTCCCTGTCCCCCAGCCAGCGGGAGGAAAGGTTTGTAGTTCTCAGTTTGTAGTTTGCAGATCTATGTGATTGCAATTCATCTGTGAAAAGAGTGAACACAGGCCCAGGTACTTCTTCATAAATATTAGGATGTTGGACGTCATTTGGGGAGCCACTGGGAGCTGAGATGAAAGGTTTTTGCGTAAGAACGTAAGAGTTCGAGCATGTTTTAATCTGGAATGTAGGAAATGACACAAAGCAGAGGAGAGAGCTATCCTGCACGTTGCACAGTGGTAACATTGGCCAACTCACTGTGTCACCGCTAACTAAATATGGTGGTGAGATTGTAAATGCACGTCAGAGACCAGCTGTATCAGTCAGAGTGGAGGAACAGAATCAAAGAGATTTATTTCAAGGGACTGACTCACATACCTGGGAGCTGGCAACTCTGAAATCTGTAGTTTAGGCCAGCAGGCTAAACTCACTCAAGATTTGATGCTGTAGCCTTGAGCCAGAATTTCTTCCTCTCTCGAAAACCTCAGTTGTGCTCCAAAAGGCCTTCACTTGATTGGATGAGGCCCACTCACATTATCTAGAATCATCTCCTTTACTTAAAAGTCAGCTGATTGTAGATGTTAACTACATTTACACAATACTTCCACTGCAACACCTATGTTAATGTTTCATTAAGTAACTGGCTGCTGGAGCCTAGCCACATAAAACTAACCATCACATCAGCCAAGGGGCAAAAAGTGACATTTTGGTCAGTTGCTTAAAATCAGAATAATTTTATACAAAAAGTTTCAAGAACTACCTTCTTACACTTTGAAGATAAAGAGGGGGGATATCCCACCGTCGACATTTTCGGGAGCCACCTTGCTCTTGGTGCTCATTTTACTCTATCACTCAAACTATTTTTTCCCCAAGACAACCAAAGACCATCATGAAATGCGTATGTTAGAACACATTTTCTATAGAACTTCACTTAATTTTAAATAGAATTTTGTTTCTATGACTTTGCCCTGATTTACACAGCTGGTCAAGCCGGAAGGCAGCCTTGAAGATGACAAAGAAAATAAATGTTCCGAGGAAATAATGTTCACTTCCACTTCTTTTCAAGTCATCTGTTGAAGGTCCTTCATCTTCTCTTTCTCAGGGTAATCGTTGCCCTCCCAAATTAAATTAAGATTGATGTAACCATGCCACTCTCTTCTTGTCCCCAGCTTAAATGAAAACTCACGAGGAAGATTTCCCTGAAGGGCTTTTGCTACTTTTGCTCTCTTTTGCCTACAAAGCTGATGATTGTGTTTGCTGGCCCTTAGCAAACCCATCATATAAGCTACCTGAGAGTAAAAATAGTTAAAGGTATATTTGGCTTTATTTTGCTGTAAGTATAGGAAATAATTATATCCTGTCGTTGGACGTAGTGCAATCTGGCAGAGGATAGAAACTTTTACAGGGATAATTGAAGGGCATCATCACCAAGAAGCCTACAAAGATGAAAAAGACCCACACAATTCTTGGCAGGACAGCTCACTCGGGGAAAGACACTTGACTGATTTATGTATGGAGATAAAAGGCGATACCTGTGCTCATGTGCCAAAGAGCTTCTCTGATCACCGCGGGCTGCCCATATTTCCACTCTGAAGGTTAAGGTTTGTGTGACACCATCATTAGAAAGAGAAATAATAAAATTACCTTTCAGTTCCCTACATTGCACTTAATTAAGTATGGTCATAATATTATAACCCAAACCATCAAAAATCAGAAAATTATTTAAATTCAGTTCATTAAGTCAAAAGACATTTTCTGCTATATAATTTATTTAATTGGGGATATTTTTGGCTTGGCAAGAGTCTAGGGCTTATATGTTGCTAGAAGTGGAATGAGTTACCCTTTCCCAATGTATTATTGAATCTTGGAAGCCCCCAGATAGAGCTGGGTAATATGTTTTCTACACATATTATTTAGCATCCCTAAATTTACAAGGGGCAGAGATGCTTCCTAGAAAGAAAACATAATGGTAGTCTGCAACTACTTCTCCAAAGTTCAAAGATATAAAAATGAGTTAGGATGGACTAGGATGTCACTGACACCTGTAGTCCCAGCTACTTTTGAGGCTGAGGTAGGAGTCTCACTTGAGGCCAGCAGTTTGAGACCAGCCTGGGCAACAGTGAGACCCCATCTCTAGAAAAAAGAAAAAGATAACTAGGTATGGTGGTTTGTGCCTGCAGTCCCAGCTACAAAGAGGCTGAATGAAGAGGAAAACTTGAGCCTAGGAGTTCAAGGTTGCTGTGAGCTTTGAGGATGCCACTGCACTCTTGCCTGAGCAACAGAAGCAGACTCCACAAACCCTACCTCAAAAGAAAAAAAAATCAATTCCAATTTTTCTTTCTCTTAGAGATATTGTTTTGGTAATATATGGCTGCATACCAAACCACCCCACAACTTAAAACAACAATGAGTTATTATTTCTTATGATCTGTGCGTTGACTGGACTCAGCTGCGTGATTCCTCTGTTCCATGTAGAATATCAGAATTTTACTCATGTGACTGCATTTGACCAGGAGGTTGGCTAGGGGCTGGAATGTGTGAGATGGTCTTTCATTCTTGAGGACCTCTCTCTTTAAGGCCTTTCATCATTCAGAGATACAACCCCAGCTTTCTTACAACATGGAGCTTTCCAAGAGGACAAGCCCCAGAGTGCAAGTACTTCTCATCAAGCCTTTGTGTCTTGTCCAAAGCAAGTCACATGGCCAAGCCGTCAGTGTGGGTGGGACCATACAAGAGCATGAAATTCCAGAAGGCGTGGTTCTTTGGGGCTCACCCCTATAACAGGCTTGCCTGGTCATTAATTAAATATTAGCAATGAATATTTACTGTTTTAAAAGTGTTTTCATAGATCCAAAGGATGTCACAAAAAGTGTTTTCACGTTTATTATCTCATTTTACTTAATAATAACACTTCAAGAACAAATAAAGACAGAGAAAGCTGGATACCTATCTAGAATTCACTAAAATCATACAATTGGTAAAAGCTAAAATTGAAACTTGAACTCAGGTCTTATTAAGGCAAGCCCTGTGTTTTTCCGCCATATCAGTTACCTTTGGCCAGCATAACCTGGTTTATATAGCTATGCTTTTCATGTTTGATCTCTCCAGTTTTTGAAAATTTCCTGACAAATAAATTTTAAAACATCCATTTAACAAAATTCTTTAGAGGCTGGGTGCTGTGGCTCATGCTTGTAAACCTAGCACTCTGGAGGCTGAGGTGGGTGGATTGCCTGAGCTCATGGTTTCGAGACCAGCCTAAGCAAAGCAAGACCTCGTCTCTAAAAATACCCAGGTGTTGTGCTGAGTGCCTGTAGTCCCAGCTGCTTGGGCTGAGGCAAGGGAATCTCTTGAGCCTTAAGAGTTTGAGGTTGCTGTGAACTAGGTATGACACCATGGCACTCAACCCATGACAAAATGACTCTGTCTCAAAAATAAATAAATAAATAAATACTTTAATTGTTTTTTAATTGGGGGTGTATATATTCTTAACCCTCAAAGACTTTGATAAAGATCTTGTAACAGAGCTATTAACTATGTTTACTTATTACAAAGCAAACCCCAACTAAGCCAAATGACTGTTTGGAAGTAAATACCTCATGTCAAACCCTGAAAGGGGATTTATTTAGACTTTGTGATACCCACATTTTTTTCTGAGGGACAGAGCTTCTTTACTGCACCTATGACAGAGAATTTCAGCCCCATATTCTTAGGCCTGAAGTTCCTTAAGGTTTTATACTACCGTCAAATGTCAATACTAACGGGACCTATATCACTGGAGTGGAGTCAAGGTAGGGTGGCTATAAATAAAATTTTGTGTTGAGAAAGTATCTAAAATTATTCTTACTATTGCTTATAATTCCCAGATGCTTGAGAATAAATCACAAGGAGATTAGGAGCAGACCTGTAGTGCTGTTTCATGATAACCAGTGACCAAGGAAAAGAGATGGGGGGACTGTAGCCTCATGGGCTGGAATCTGCCACCAGGCCTTGCCTGGATGAGGTGCTTCGCTGAGGAATGACCTCCGCTGTGTCCTGTCCTATGGTCCCATAATCTCGGTCGCCAGCTTCCAAGTGACACTTTTCATTAGGAATCTCAGCTGCCTTGGCCTTTGATCCATTCCCGTCACTTCTCTTGTCACTTTCCTGGTATGGAGAGAGAGGAGGAAATGTTTAGGTGTACAACCAACTACCTGTGAACGACTCCTCATAGAGACCCATGTGAGAAGCTTCTCCTTTAAGCATTCTCAGGCTTCACACTCAATCACCTCCTTTTATTATGCAACCCACCTGTGGCATCCTCAGTGTCTAGGAGTGAGGCAAATATGAAGAGGTATCACGAGGTAAGGAGCATTAGAAAGATGTTAAATAAGTCAGTCAGACTACGGGAGCTCAGTGAAATTGTAGTATGTGAGTACCAGGTGGGAAAATACTTTTCTGTATAGGCCCAAATTTGGAGTGACCAGTATTCCCATTCCAGACCCCTTGGTGTCTCCATCAGGGTGTCACATACCTTAGTTTGTATTCTATAGTACTTGCTTAACACATACTGATGTTTGGGTTGAGTAAGACCAAAGAACTCAGCAAATCTTCCACCAAGGAATTCACATGCTAAAACAAAGAACAAGCACTTGGGTAAACTGAATTAGTTAACTAAAGCTTAACATCAGTCGAGGTGCTGAGAGTTTAATCTTGCCTGTAAGTAATCCATTACCACACTGAACTTCAAGGCTGACAAAAGATTTCCATTGCCTTTGACTCTCAAAACATTCTAGGACCTGAAGGAAATTTGTCAGATCTTTTGTCTTTATATGGGAAGCCTCAGAAGAGACTTTCAAAATACTTAATGGCAGGTACATATATAGTGTGGGTCCTGAGCAATCAGAACAGACTCTGCTCTCTCCTGTGCTTGTTGGCTGAACATCGGCTGTGAGTATTTTCAAGTCATACCAAAAACTCAATCCACTGTTACCAACACCCATGTTAGAAATTCACTAAGACAAACTCCTTCTTAGATTTAGTTTAAGGCCTTCCTTCTCTGCAGGGTGGCCATCAGGCTGAGCACAGATTGTTAAGAGTCAGGAATAAAGGTGTAGTGTGAATAATGAGTGGTGTCCTGAAGGTATCTCCTAGAAATGTTTTCCTTTAGAATTATAGGACTGTCCCCCATTCCTCATTATAGGGCTTTCTGATTCTTCTCACTCATCCTACCTCTGGGATATCATTTATATAGTGCATCAAAATGATGCTCTACATTTTTATACATCTTATCTTTTTAAAAATACTCATCTCTTTATTCTGTTTATTTGCCACGTATATAAAAGAGAAGTTTGAATATTGTAATAAACCTTAGGAAGCTTTACTGTTTATGACCTACTAGAATTTTAAGTTGAAAAAATTAATTACCAATATCATCTGGGTTCCTGCTCTATCCACAGTCTCTGTGTAGAGAGCAGAGCATTGGCTGTTACCATATTCATAGATCCACTACAATCTGGAAGCCCCAGGTAGGAGCACTATAACACTATAGTTTTGTTAGGAATCCTAAAGGCAGCCAGGTTCCCATCTCTGCCATTTCAAATCAAAGCCCAGCATGCAAATCACTGAGGTCCTTCTCCATCCTCTCAATCCAATATTGAGTTTTGTGAGCTGGGCACAATGGCTCACGCCTATAACTCTAGCACTCTGGGAGGCCAAGGCAGGAGCACTGCTTGAGCTCAGGAGTTTGGGACCACCATGAACAAAGTGAGATTCTGTTTCTACCAAAAATAGAAATATTAGCTAGGCCTTGTGTTGGGTGCTTGTACTCCCAGCTACTCAGGAGGCTGAAGCAGGAGGATGACTTGAGCCCAGGAGTTTGAGGTTGTTTTTAGCTAGCCTGGGGACACAGCACTCTAGCCTGGACAACAAAGTGAGATTCTCAAAAAATAAATAAATAAATAAATTGAATTTTGCCTTCTTTTACCTGACCTAATCTCTTATTATCCTCCCCCCCCCAAACATGTTACTTCTTTAAACAATCATACTTTAACTAAGGCATAGAGCTCTCCAGGAGAAAGCATTTTTTTTTTCTGCCAATAGATTATGGTCAGAGTACAGAATACAGTACATTTGGGTCCCCAGTGTAACTTTCAAATCATGAAACCGCTATCCTTACGTGAAACTACTTATTTCTTGGAGACCCATGCCATCTGACTAAATTCCCCCATCATTAGTTTTTACTATAATTTAAAGATTTCCTTGTCACTTTCCTGGTCACCAACCTGGCCAGTCTTACTTTCTTGGCTCTCTTAAGATAACTCGCCACATGTCAGCATTCCTGGGCCTCCCAGGCCAAGTCCTTATGCTCTTATGCACTTGTGACAACTGTATCTGTGGCTATATTTACTGGTCTATACTATCTATACTATCTACTTGATCTATATCTCCTTGAAAGCACAGACTGTCTTTTGTCTTTATCTATGTGTCTTAGACACAGCACAATGCTGAACATGTAGTAGGCAACCAGTAATGATTTTCTTAATGAATAAATGAAGATCAATATCTAAACCTACCTTTTATATTTTTTCAGATTCTTAGTTTTCCCTGTTATCATATTCAGAAGATATACAAGTTAGAAAGAAATGAATAATTAGATGTTGCCAATCGTGTTCTAAAGAAAACTGATGGAAGTTAAGCAAAATAAGATTCATTATTTTATCTGTTGTGAATAGTTATGTAGGCCATTCATTATGCCCCAATAACCCTAGAAAGGGTCAATAAAGTTTATGTTTATAATACAGTAATTACTTTGACAAAACTTACAACTGTGTCATATAACAATAATTTTTTTTTTAATTTGGAAGTTTATTCAGGTAAAGCGTCATCAGGGAAGACTGGCTATTGTCTTCAAATATTTGAAACCTGTCCTAGAAAAGAGGAATGTCTGTTTTGTATGGTTCTAAGAAAGACAACTAGGATCAAAGGGAAGTACTTTAAAAACAGACAAAACTCAGGCTAAGAGGAAATTTACTAACAAGAATTGGCAGAAGATGGAAGGATCTGCTTAAAGAGGTGAGGTCATGTGCCTTTGGAGTCAGATGGTTGCTTCTTCAGCATGCCATGGAGGGGATTAAACAACTCAAAATCTCATCTAACTCTAAGTGTCTGTCAAGTATATATTTAAGACAGAGAAAAATAACCTTACTAATACTTACTAGAAAATGAAGTGCTTACTATTCGTCCTGCCCAAAACCATAGGTAGGGCCCCCATGAAAGTTTAGACTGAAAAAAGAGAACTCAAGTTAGAATAATTAATAACAGCAGCAGTGATTACAGTCTTTTATGCAGAGATTTCAAAACACTTTATAATATGTTCCACTTTCTCTACTGTAGATGAGAAAACAGATTATCAAAATTATAAGTTGCCTATATAGGGATCTAGAAAGCAAACAAGGAGACCAAAGCCTTAGCTTAAAATTCTATTTTCTACAGACTTGGTCTGGCTCAAACTGTCATTTACTCATGCCCCACATTTAGTAACATTGACATTCTAAGCTTACAGGGTCAAGGGTTGAATTCAGGCTTTGATCCTCTTTTTCCTCCTCCTCTTCCTCTTCTGAGCTGTATTCTTCCAAGGTGTCTCCGTCAACAAAGTAGATTATCCTTTTGGCAGTTTTTTTTGGATGGTTCATTTTTCTTTAGTTCTAACTGCTGGAAACGGTCTTTCTCCATAAGGAAACAAAACAAATAGTGCATTAAAAACAGGGCACCTTAGGGCAAATGGCCCAGAGCAGTGTTTATAGCTGAGAATTGTGTAGTTATTTTCAATGGATGATAAAGAGAGTTCAGAGGTAATCACAGCTGTGATTTCATCAGTTCTTCAAATCCAGGAAAGGACTGTTCAATTCTGTATCATAATGGAAGAGATTCAATTAATAGTGAAAAATATAAATTTTGAATCTTCTAACAAAAATGTCAATAGGATTTCCTTACCTTTCACTAACTTCGAAACCCACAATTACTAGTAGGAAGGAGTCTTTGCCCTGAAGGAGTTTCTCAATCATTTCAATAAATATTGAAAGGCAATTTAGGGAGTGGTGAAGAGTATGGACTTTGCATAGCTAGGAGAAAATATTTATAAAGAATATATTTGGGAAAGGACTTATTTTCAGAATATATCAAGAACTACTATAATTCAAAAGGTGGAAGTCAAGAACTCAATTAAAATATGGGCAAAAGATTTGAATATACAATTTGAATATACAGAGGGCAAATAAACATGAAGAGATGCTCAATGTCATTATTCATTAGTGAAATGCAAATTAAAATTGTAATGTGATATTATACCCACTAGAATAGCTAACATTGAAAAGAATAACAAGGGCGGTGCCTGTGGCTCAGTAAGGCGCCTGCCCCATATACCAAGGGTGGCAGGTTCGAACCCAGCCCCGGCCAAACTGCAACAACAACAACAAAAATAGCCAGGCATTGTGGCAGGCACCTGTAGTCCCAGCTACTTGGGAGGCTGAGGCAAGAGAATCGCCTAAGCCCAAGAGCGGAGGTTGCTGTGAGCTGTGATACCACAGCACTCTACCAAGGGCGACAAAGTTAGACTCTGTCTCTGAAAAAAAAAAAGAAAAGAAAAGAAAGGAATAACAAAATCACATATTGGGAAGTAGGTGAAACAACTAGAACCCTCATATATTACTAGTAAGAATGCAAAATGTTACAGACACTTGGAAAGACAGTATGTCAATTTTTTAAAAGTTAAAGTGTAAGGGCCAGACCAGCGCCATTTTGTTGTCTACTGCATAAGCTCTGTTAAGACCGCAGGGCCACTCCCTACTGCCTCCCCCACACCTGCTTGCATAGCCACTGATTGAGACACCTTAGACAGACAGCTGCCATAATAGGCAATAGGTTTCAGTCTCCTTACAGCTGCCATAATAGGCAACAAGTATCAGTTCCCTTGAACTGCTCCCATAATAGGCAATAGGTATCTACTTCCTTGAAATTTAGGCATTCTTCTTCCTAATTAGGCTACACCACCTCTAGCCCTGGTTAAGGAATCCCCTACCCTTCACCTGTACCAATCCAAATCCTCCTTTACTAGTGAAATCACCAATCACCAATCAAGAGTGTACCCGTAATGGACCCTACCCTTCTTGCTTTCTGTACCCCATAAAAACTTGCTCTACCCCGAGTTCGGGGCTCGTCCTCGGCTTGCATGCCAGGAGAGTCCAGGCTTCCCGGGGCCTGAATAAAATTCACCTTTTGTCTTTTACATCGGAGCGCGTCTCGGAATCGTCTGTTTGGGCTGTTTGGGAGAATAATTTTTGGACCTAACAAAAGATATAATCTTATAATTCCACACCTAGACATTTGCTGAAGAGACAAGAAAACATTTGTCTCCCTAAAAGATTTATATGTGAAAGTTCATAGCGTGGATGGAATTTCTTTCTGCAGGAGGTCCCTGGTCTCAGATATTTGAAGACTGAACCCACAGACCACAGAGATCAGTGATAAGATAGGATTTCTTAGATAGGAGGAAAGAAAGGTATCAGAGCCTCCATAGAGGGGAGAGAAGACCCACGTGGGAAACCGCACCTCCCCCCACCCCCACAGTCTTTTGTCTGGGTGATTAATGTTTTGGGAATTACACTTGGCTAGAACTTGACAGAGTTCAATGTTGATTAGCATATGAATGAGGATATTAACAAATAAATGCATTTCCTCCACCTCCAGGGGAAAACAAGTGGTAAGAAGTCCACTCTAGAAGAGACCCAACTTATAGAAAAAACTGCTTTTCTCCTATCTTGCTTATGTTCAGAGGGTACGCTTTGGAGAGAAAAAGTCTGTTTGCTTAGGCCTGGAAAATGGGGGTCCTTGTACAGTCCTGAGTGGGTGAAACCCTGTATCACTAGCAGTTTTATTTGTGAGCACCCAAACTAGAAAAAATTCAAATGCCTATCAACTGATGGATAAATAAAATGTGGTATACCTAGTTAATGGAATACTCCTCAGCAGTTAAAAGTATTGAACAACTAATATATATTTGTAGCACTCTGAGTGACTCTTACAGGCCTTATGCTAAGCAAAGGAAGCCAGACACTGACTCCACAGTATATAATTCCATTTAGGTAAAATTTAGAAAAGGCAAAATTATCGTAGAAAACAGATCTATGTTTGCTAGAGATAAGGTGGTTGGGAGATGAGATTACTAGAAAGAGTCAAAAGGGAACTTTGGGGGATATTGAAAATATTCTAATATCTACAATTGTAGTGCTTAACTCAAGTGTATACATTTGTCAAAATGAATTGAATTTTACACTTAAAATTAATTCATTTTATTGTATTTACATTATGTCTCAATAAAGCTGAGGAGCTCTATAGCCAGACTGCCTTGATTTAAAATCCTATTATTTAATAACCACATCTTAGTTTTCTCATCTATAAAGTGTTAATATAGAATGACATAGGGCCAACCTTATAAAATTGTAATGTGATATTATACCCACTAGAATAGACACAAAGGAGAAAAAGACACAAAGGAACTAGAACAATTCTTAACAAATAGTTAAGTGTGGGCTGGGCGTGATTGCTCACGCCTGTAATCCTAGCACTCTGGAAGGCCAAGGTGGTGAATTGCTTGAGCTCATGAGTTCCAGATCAGCTTGAGCAAGAGTAAGACCCTGTCTCTTACTAAAAATAGAAAAAGCAGGGCGGTGCCTGTGGCTCAGTGAGTAGGGCACCAGCCCCATATACCAAGAGTAGGGGGTTCAAACCTGGCTCTGGCCAAACTGCAACAAAAAATACCCAGGTGTTGTGGCAGGCACCTATAGTCCCAGCCACTTGGGAGGCTGAGGCAAGAGAATCGCCTAAGTCCAGGAGTTGGAGGTTGCTGTGAACTGTGACACCAGGGCACTCTACTGAGGGTGATAAAGTGAGACTAAAAAAATAAATAAATAAATAAATAAAATAAAATAAAGAATTTCCTGAGTTTATAAGAAAAAGCTGAGGCAAGAGGATTGTTTGAGCCCAGGAGTTGGAATTTGCTGTGAGTTATGAAGATGCCATGGCACTCTACCCAGGGCAACGCTTGAGACTCTGTCTCAAAACCCCCAAACAAATAGCAAGTATATACTAGCAGATAGCTATTATTAATTACCTATCATTTACTGAATACTGTGTACGTCAGGCACAATTCCAATATTGTAAGCACATTTATTGTCATAATCAATAGTTATTAAGTTTTAAGATTATATCAGCAAACATGACAGGCTGAGCTGATGTGGAATAATTCTCATTCCTGTTCCAAACACACAGAAATGCTAGCTAAAAATTAAACAAACAAAAACACTAAATTATAACTACACTAAAGAAGTAAGAAAAGAGATAAAAGAACACAGCTAAATGCAATTACAAAAACCTTGGGGGAATAATTCATCAAGACAGGGTGTTCTGAATCTCCACTACAAACAGGTCTTGCTGAGGTTGTGCTTAGCACATTTTTGGTGAGTCTTCACTCAGTAATTAGGAATAATAGGACAATAGGCAACATCAAAATTAGTATGTTTAATATATACAAAAACATAAAGGAAGCAAAATATAATATCCAAAAGGAGTAGGTTGATTTGAAAAAGAACTGAGAGGCTGGGCTCCCATAGCACAGTGGTTATGGCATAAGCCACATACACCAAGGCTGGCAGGTTCAAACTTAGCCTGGGCCAGATAAAACAACAATGACAACTGCAACAAAAAAAAAATAGCCAGGCATTGTGGTGGGCACCGTAGTCTGAGCTATTTGGGAGGATGAGGCAAGAGAATAGCTTAAGCCCAAGAGTTTGAGGTTGCTGTGAGCTGTGACGCCATAGCACTCTACCGAGAGCAATATAGTGAGACTTTGTCTCAAAAAAAAAAAAAAAGGAAAAAGGAAAAAAAGAACTGAGCAGAAATTCTAGGAATAAAATATATAGTCACATAGAGTAAGTTGTATATAGATTAAACATGTGAAGAAATCTGAGGAAAGCTCTCATATTACATAAAGCTATATATATTTAACACGAAAAAAGTCATGAGATACGCTAGGTAGCTGAGAAAGTTCAATTTATGTTTAATGGGAATTATAGAAAAAGCAAATAGAAAGAGTGGAACAAGTCATGTTTGAAGAGGTAATGGCAATACATTTTCTGTAAGCGAAGAATGATAAATCATCAAATTTGAGAAATATACAGAATACTGAAAAGGATAAATGAAAATGAAATCAATCCTAAATTATGAAAATTAAAGAAAACTTTAAAGTTTACAATACAAAAGACAGATCACTCCCCAAAAGGCATAACAATAAGACAAACAGCCAACTTCCTATCACAGCAATGGACAATGGAATATTGTCAACACAGAATTCATTACTCAGTTAAACAATAACTGAGAGAGAGGGACGTAGTGATATTTCCAGACCTATAAAAACAGAGAGTTTACCATTCCTGCCTCTTCACTGAAAGAGTAATAATATAATATTGTGTGTCAACGAGAAGAAAACTGAACCCACTGTTGAAAAAGAGTGAGATGCAAGACAGGGCAAATTAGTAAACAGGATGACAACCTCAGGAAGGATCGACTCTTCAAAACACTATTTCAGTGGGGATGATTTAAAGACAAAGCAGTATTAAGTATTCGATAATAACAAAAAATACGAGTTGACCTCTTCTAAGTATTGTTTTAGAGAAGGTGGATAGCATAGGTTGCTAAGTACGCATGATAACAATTTAAAGGTAACTAGGTCTGACAGTGGGTGAGAAAAAGGAAAGAGAGTGAAGAAAAAGCACCATCAATAGAAACACTAAATAAAATATTAGCAGTAATTCCAAATAAGTTATAATCGTAATAAATGTAAATGGATTGTCAGCCATCTATTAAAATGAAGACAGAAGATTGAATTGTGAAAATATTTTATGCGTAACACAACTATGATTGAACACACACATATTCATATACTATACATATGTATGTATAAAGATACATCACCTTTTTGCTACAATGCTGAGATTATTATAGCAAAGGGCAGAGCTGCAAAAGCCCTGCAAAGGGTTAAATTGGCCATCCACAGCAAGATAATGTGCTAGATGCCCTGTTCAGAGACCTCTGAATGATACGTGTGTCATTATCAAAGTTTTCTGATACACAAAATCAAGAAATATAAAATCCATGTGGATGGAAACAAATGAATCTCTGCCAGCAACACCAATAAGCTGAGCAAGTTGAAACTTGCACAGGTGAATCGGATGCTGCCGACTGTGTTTCTTGAAAGTGAGATTATGGACCATAACACAGTCTGTCTCAAAACTTTCTTAGGGACTCATGTACACCTCTGTACACATGGTTTTCTGTGACTCACTTTGTGTTGGTATATCACAGAGTCTTGGTGAAAAATAGGAAGAGGTGTCACCATTTAGTTTCTGATGCCAGAGAGTAGCAAAAGGATCTATTTTGATTTGGTATGTAAGACCAACAATATGCTAAGAATATTACTACTGTAAAAGGAATTATTATCAGCACCATAAGAAAATACATTCTACAATAACAATCAAAGGAAAATCAAAACATAGTTCAAAAAAGGAACTCATGTAATTCCTCTGCAATTTTCTTTCTTTGCTTTAATTAGTTATGTTTGATATTGAAAGCAGCACAAAATTTAGTGTTAGAAGTTGCCTGGTCGATGATACATTAAGGGTTCAAGGATTCTGTCTGCTGAGGCCATACAGAACCGGTGAACGTGTTGGCATGGAAGTGTTCTCCCTTTTATGACTTACAGGGCGGAATGTGTTTGAATTGTGGGTAGGTCTGCTACATTCACACATTCAGCATTAACTAAACCCAGTGGCTTGCAAACTAATCTTTATATTAGAATCATCTGGGGAGCTTTTAAAAAAAGTTCGAAAGACAGGCCACACTCCACACCACTTAAATCACAAGCCTGGTGGGTGGGACCTGGGTCTAGTGCTTATTAAAGTGCCCAGGTGATCCGACGTGCAGTCACGTTTGGAGACCAGTGCCCTAAGGACTGCAAGAGAAGTTAACTTCCAAACTGGAAAGAAAGAGACTTATGATTTAGTGATTTGGTATACTGCAGAAAGCTCAAATATCAAGCTAGTTCTAAGAACACCTTGTCTACTTTTTCCCAAGAGGATTTCTTGTTTTCTGCTTTCTGAACCCTCTTCCATCCTGCTCCAGGCTAAAAGGCTTAAATATCAAAAGTTAAAAAATAAGCCCGAATAGTCTCATTATATTCAATTTACTCAAAACCATCCAAACTCCTACATTTCCAAACCAAATGAGACATATATGCACACATTCCCAACCCCCATACACCAGACAAATCCCAATAATAATAATGATAATAATAATAATAATATATAACAGACTGGTGATAGTATTGGTTTTCTGGAGAAAATACTAGTCTCTCCATCACAATTATGGTATTGTGCATTAAACAGACAAATTAATCTTCTAGTTCAGGGGGTTCCTTAGGCGGCTGGGGACGGAGAGTGGGAGGATGGTGGAGAGGAGAGCCTGCGCAGGCGCCAGCTCACAGTTGATTTACTGAATGTTTTTCTGCCACCTAATGGGCACTTTAGGAAATGCCACCCAAAATTCCTCTTTGTAATCACAGTACCTGTCCAACAGAGGGTCTCAACAGCCAATACTTTGAGGTCTACTTATTTTTATTTACTAAAGCTTTGGGAGGATTGCCAACTTGCATACCAAGTCCCTAGGACCAAATACTCCCTGCAACAAGCCTTTCCCCTAAGTTGAGTTCTTATGAGCGCCTCTACCTTTGTTTCTTAAAAACCCCAAATCCAGATGGTCAAGGATAGTTCCTAGGCATATGATGTAATTAACAGACCACACAATCTATCTGCCTTTCGATATTTTAGTACCCCAGGGCTCAGTGATGGGACCTCTAATCTTTTTTATCTGTTTCCTCAATGATCTTTGTGGCCCCATGGCTTGAAATTCTATCTATACACAGATGACTCCAATGTTTTTATCCTCCAGGTCAGGCTTTCTCCCTGAATTTCATAGGCCCAACAGCCCTGCTGACATCTCTTCTTAGATGTCTAATAGACAACTCAATCCTAATTTGCCTAAATCTTTGCTCTTGATTTTGGTGCACCTCTCCTCCTGCCCCCCAACACACACTTTCAAGTTCACCTCTACTCCTCTGGCAGCTTCTCACCCTCATCCCAATAAATGGCAACTCTGTTCTTCCAGTTGCTCAGGCCAAAGACACTGAGCTCATTCTTGATTCTTCTCCTTCAATCACACCTCACATCAAATCCATCAGGAAATTCTTTCAGGTATTTCCAGAATCCTAATACTTCTCATCATTCAGCTGCCACCAGCATTGTCCTCGTCCTTGTCTAAGCCATCATCTTTCACTTACATTACCGCAGAGGCCTCCTAGTTGGCCCCCCACAGTCTACACCCAAAACATAGCCAGAACCATCATCACGTCCCTCCTTTGCTTGAAACTAGACATAGGGTGCCCATCTCCCCTGAGTGACAGCCACAGTCCTTACCATGGCTTACCAGGCTGTAGATCTAACTAACCCTGGTGACTCTGCCGGCCTCTTTACTCCCCCACCTCCCAACAGACATCACTCCAGCCACGCTGGTCTTTCACTGCAGTTTCTGCACAGTCTCTCTCCCTCTGTGGGGAACTTTGTGCCGGCTGCTCTCTGCCTTCCTTTCTTCTGTTTCTCACTTCAAGCCTTTAACTCAGAGCCTACCCTGAGTTCTCCTCCCTTTACCACCATTCATCACCTTACCTCCACTTCCTTAGCACTTACCGACATGGAACACAGTTCACATTTCACTTTTGTTTTCCTCTTCCCTCCCCTCCCTATCCTGCCCCTCAGCAAAGTGGGAGGGGTTTTTACAGTATTATCTTCTGCCCCTACACCACCTGGAACTTAGTATTTCATAAGTGAATCATGATATTGACTTAATGGGCAGGGGAAAGTACTATGTAATAGATTAGAAAAATACAGAGAGGACAGACTTGAAATTGTTTTTATTTCCTGCTTTTAAAATGATTTGCACTTCATTTAGTATTTCTCATATCTATATACTAGTCATTTTAATTAACTTCTTCACCGAAACATAGCATTGTCATCTTTGTAAAAATAACACACTACATCTTGGCATTTAACTTCAAGAAGGTAAATAATACCTGAAATTTTCTAGTGTTCTTTAATTTCATAGAAAATGTTTCAAATGGACCAGGTCAAAATGCAGCAAAGAAGGGAGGCTATGGACACCAGAGCTGACCAGCATGGTTTGCCTGTCCTGCTGTTGGTCCTCCTCCCTGCTTTCTCCAAGGTGAGCTGAAGGTCAAACCTCTGGTGACAGCAGCAATAAGAGACCTGAAGCCCCCTCCTCACCTCCGATGCAGAGCTTCACAGAGCTGTGTTCACTACCATTTCCCTAGGCCTGAGGGCACCGTCCCACTGCCATTGTGTGTTGCTGGGCAGAGGCGAGTGAGGAGAAACCTGGAATATGAATCAACAAACACATGTATAACACAACCAGCCACTGCTGCTCCTCGGGAATTACTGACAGAACATCACCTGGCAGGATGTTAGATCTGTCTTCAGTATTAAACCATGCTCACGTACCCAATTACCCACATGCCTGCCCATGCCTGCCCCTTTGAGGGTGTTTCCAAACATTTTTTATATCATGGCAGATAAAATTTTTTGTTTGAAATTCTGGTGACCAGCCTGGAAACTTCAGTCTCCTTAGATCCTGCCCTGCAAGGCTTCCATCCTCGGCTTGAGGCAAACTACTTGAGAAGTTCTGCATTAAAGAAGCAAAATTGAAGTCTGACATTTTTCTCAGGGGAGCACTCTTTTTTTTTTTTTTTTTTTTTTGAGACGGAGCCTCAAGCTATCCCCCCTGGGTAGAGTGCCATGGCATCACGCTCACAGCAACCTCCAACTCCT
>NW_003852440.1:3467348-3482903 GCF_000181295.1 Otolemur garnettii | reverse complement strand
GCCCGGCTATTTTTTGGTTGCAGCCGTCATTGTTGTTTGGCGGGTCCGGGCTGGGGATTCGAACCTGCCACCTTAGGTGTAGGTGGCTGGCGCCTTAGCCGGTTGAGCTATAGGTGCCAAGCCGGGAAGCACTCTTGAGAGTGACGGTATAAACTTACACCCACCTCAAGGACACCAGGCATTGATACATTCACTTGCATGACAGCTCTGGCCTTTTGTATAAGTACAAAGAGTGTTTTCTGTTTTATACACTCCTCTTCCAGATTAACTACTTTTGATCTCTTTAGTTTACTAAAACATTTTTAGCTAGCCAGCTTTTGTGAACTATACTGACATTTTTAAATAAAAATTTAAATTTTGAGCAAATTACTCAAATGTCAAGTAAAAAATAGTCTGGCAACCCAAAGTGACAGTCCAACTTTCTTTTCAAATAGATTAAGAGAAATAAATGCAATTAGTCTAAAGCATGATTCCTCTGGAAAATATGAAAATATTTCTGAATATGGTTTTACTTCTGAGTACATTTATGTAGCATTAAATGTCATCTCAAGTTTGCAAAATACAAGGTTTTCTATGGATTATTGGATAGCGATCATGATAATCTCTCTAGCTTACCTTACCAAAGTAGTACACAAATACTGTATCTGACTGGATAATATCATGCCTCAGACATAAATAAGACAATTGAAATTTTGAGATTAAGATGTGACAGGTGTTGATGAACATAAATAGAAAATAAACAAGAGTGCTGAATATTTAATCAACTCACGTAGTATAAACTGACGTAAATGTCTATCACTTTTTTAAAAACTCTTCATAGTTTTATTTCACTAACTTCAGGTCCAATTTCCGCAACTGTGCCCATTTATTATCCTTGCATGTGTTCCCAAAATGGTAGTACCAAAAGATTTGTAGGTCAGGGAGAGAAGACCACTTTAAGCAGCACTGCATTTGCTCATCTTCCACCAGGCAACGGAGTTGAGCATCTGACAGTTCAACAAAACCAAGCTTTAATAGCATCCAGGAGAGCAGACGGGCTAACCAGACCGTAGATGCTCTTCCATTTGTCAAAATCAAACCCGAGAAAGCCTACTCTATGCAGATATAAAAGGCCGATATTCATCTTTTCTTTTCCTGTTGCCGTAACATTTTTCTTCTTTTAATTATCCTATCATGCAGTTTCTCTGTCCTTCCTTTAGTCCACCTCCTCCGATTGCACAGGTCGGCTGCAAATGCCAAGGAGTTGATGAACTCGGTTCACCCACTGCTAACAATTTCTCAGTTTCTGAGAGAGACAGCAAGTTTCTCAAGTCTTGTTTGTTGGCAACTTTAAGTACAGGGACTGCTTTTCTGATATTCTATTTATTTTATGAAGTTGTTTTGGCTTCTTCCCTCCTTTCCACATCAACAGAGTCCCCAACAAACACAATGCCATCTGTGCATCCGGTATGTGACTTCCACAGGGGCCTTAATTTCTCCTGACCACCCACATCTCAGAAGTGAAAAGTGAAAACTGTTCTAGAATTTCCTAATGTTACCTTAATTTTCCCAGTGTTAAATCCTTTGGTAGGTACAGTGTTTACAAATTCATTGAATGCAGCCTGTATAAAACAATTGTCTTTCCATTATAGTCAAACCCAGAATAACAATGTGAAAGGACTAAAATGAACAGGCTGGACAGGATAGAATCTGGTCGGACAGTCCATCCCCCATTTCTAGCTGCAGTAAGTGTCCCAAATTGAAATGCTTTCTTCTTGTTGCTTTAGAGCTTCTCTTCCTAGGTGATCAGCTGTAAGACTTGTGGCAAACAGTCCCGGCCTCCTCCAAACTCAACATCTCTCAGCCACTTGAGCCGCACTGACACCTGTCTGTGGGCACCAGTGAGGCCTGGGAGGTAGGGGACACTTTAAACATGACTATGAAGAATTCTGATTTTTGCATTGTATCAACTGCTACTGGCATAGGAAGCATACAAATATTTAACAAAAACAAATGTAAGTCCCAATGAAACTGTAAGCAAAATTACTTTTATTTTCATAAATAGATAACTCATTATACAAACACCACTTTTAGCAGAACTATGTTAGCTGCATTGCTTGGTATGAAATGCATGTAATATTTAACACAATCTTTCCACAACCTTCATGCAACTTCTTTACATTTGATAATTCCCCAAAATTTCCAACACCATTTCAAAAAATTAATCAGATAGTTTAGTCACCAAGTATCACTTTCGCTGAGTCAACAGTTATTACCTGCTCACGTCAAATATGCCTATTGATTTGAAGAAGTATCAGTTACTTACTGCAGAAGTACTGAGCATATTACACATTTCCATTTGATAAACTGTAGTATAATCCTCAAGAACGTCAATGTGGAAATTTATAAGTAGGTTACTAAGCACTAGTAACTAAGATAAACAGGCCCTATAGGCAGAGTAAAGAGCTAGTAGCAAGTACTGCTTAACGTTTTATCAGTGTGTGGCATACAGCAGATGATTTTATATTACTAAACACAACAGTGAAATTTAAATTTTTTTCTATGGACAGCAAAATGAAATAATTAAGCCACTTATTCTGTAAACTGCAGCCTCATATTAAATATACTATAAGCAATAATTAGCATGTGTATATGAAGGGAAAAAATCTGACTTTATGTAGCTTTTATTAAGGAGTGTAAACTACAACATATGATTTAAATAATCATTTATGTGAGCCCAATACTGATTCAGATAGGCATAATCTAGTCATTCTACATAATGAAATGTTCATTTCTGTTTCAGTACTTTGTGCAAATGTTATTTCTCACAAGGTTGTGATTCAATAGTTTATCTATGTAACTGCCCAGCACAATACCTAGCACAGAGTAGGCTCTCAGTATAGGTTACTTACATTATTTCTATTAAGTCAATCAATGTCATTTATAATAGGAAAATTATCTAATGCCCTAGAATAATCAAAAGATAAACCTACAGATGTGACTTTTATTAAAGTATGATGCATCTAATATTTCCCAAGTTTGTATCTATACTAAATTGTCTCAAATATTACAATCTATATTTCAGGTCATACAATATCTATGTTTGTTTTCTACATTTTTGTTATGTCCTTTGGCCTAAAGTAATACAGTCCTGACAGGATGTGTTAGAAAATCATATAAAAACAATGCACACTGAGATCAGGAAACAAAGGCATTTTACTGTAACTTCTTTAACATAGAAGTAGAAAATTACCAGTGTAATTCAGGACAACCTATCTCATTTAAGTTTCAAGTTTTTTCTTTACATCATGCAATATATCACTTCTTCAAAAAACATGTCCATTCTTACTATCTCCTCCATATAGAAACAGTAAGAACTGTTACAAAGTTCTGTCCTCTAAGTAAAAAACCCACTAGAAAAGGTATTTGTAAAAATCATTGTAGGAGTACTAAGACTGAATGAAGCCCCGGGTCCTAGAATAGGAATACCCTTTCAAAAGTCTTAACATACTTATAAACACCAATGTTTAAAATAAATTATAGATTCTAATAAATGTAAAAGGTTTGGTATGATGGTTTTCTGATCTTTGAGGGACTTTTTTTCCCCATCGTAAAAGAGAAGTAACTCAGAATATGCCAAGTCTCTGTTCCAATTAACACAATGGTAAGGAACTCTGTTAACAAGTTAACTCCTGCTGGGCGTGGTGGTTTATACCTGTAATCCTAGCACTTTGCAAGTCTGAGGCAGGAGGACCGTTTGAGGCCAGGAGTTTGAGAACAGCCTGAGCAATAGAGTGAACCTCCCAACTTGTCAAAAAATAAAAAAAAGTAGCCAGACGTGGTGGCACACACCTGTAGTGGCAGCTACTCAGGATGCTGAGGCAGGAGGGTGAGTTGAACCTGAAAGTTTGAGGTTATGGTGAGCTAGGACCACACCATTACACTCTAGCCTGGGCAACAAAGTGAGACTATGTCAAAAAACAAAGAACAAAACAAACCCACATATCAGGAACTTTAATATTAACAACAAAAAAACCCAAACAAAAAACTAATTTCTGGCATTCTTCTGTTATCAAGTAAGAGAAATATTTTTGTGAAGATAGAAAAACAGACCTGAAATGATATGATTTGGGCTATATTAGCCTGAAACTTACTACTACCAAGAGTTCCAAAAAAAAGACCCAACCCTTGAATATACCCTTTAGAGACACAACAAAATCTTTCAAATGTTGTCCTGATTAAAAAGGAAAATCCAAAAGCAAAGTGTAAAATATCTTCACTATATTAAAAATCAAGAATAAACTGAAGGCAGATTCCCTCTGAATGTAATAATTATTCTATAGGCTTCAGAGAAATCATTTTGAGAAATATAGACTAAAGTTCTGTGGTTTATCTTATTTGCTAGTAGAGAAATTCTAAGTGCACACTGCAGTTGAGGCGTATTTTAGGAGATGCTGCAGCCAGTGTCCTTTTGAGGTTTGATATCTGGCTCTTTCACAGGTTTTACTTCTTCTTCTGGTTTGGGTTTGGTCTAGAGAGAAAGAAAAATATAATCGAAATACATAAACTAAGATTCTAAAAACAAACACTTGATCTTTTCTACTTCAGACTTTTAAAAGACACTATGTTAAATTATATAACACTGATATTAACAGAGCTATTCCAGAAGCCACGTATCAATCCATTTAAAAACATAATTAGAAAGAAACATTTCAGTAAAGGAAAACCTAGTCTCGTAGGCAAAAATCAAGCTAACAGTACTCCCACTACACACTATTTTGAGTGATGAATCTATGCATGTAGAACCCTAAAGTTTAGAAATCTCTAAACTCCGCTATGTCTTTTGCAGGGTGTCCAATTTTTACCTTTTTTAAAGATTTTTTTGAGACAGAGCCTCAAGCTATCCCCCTGGGTAGAGTGCTGTGGCATCACAGCTCACAGCAACCTCCAACTCCTGGGCTCAAGCAAGTCTCCTGCCTCAGCCTCCCGAGTAGCTGGGACCACAGGCACCCGCCACAACGCCCGGCTATTTTTTTTTTGGTTGCAGCCATCATTGTTGTTTGGCGAGCCCAGGCTGGATTTGAACCCGTCACCTTAGGTGTATGTGACTTGCGCCTTAGCCACTTGAGCCACAGGCGTCGAGCCTCCAACTTTTTTTTTTCTGTCACAAACTGGAAGAATAAGAGTTGTTGTGGGACACATAGTAAATACACAGATACTAATAAAAGCTGATGAGCAAAAAAATAAATGTCCATGCTTACTTTTCATATCTAAGACCACAAACAAGCAAAAAAGTCCTCAAAATCTGTATGCGGCTAGTGGGCTTAGGTTGGACATAAAGATGGTTATTTTAGGGAATAATGTTTTTCAGTATGGGAAGAAAATTATATAAAAATGATCCAATTTTAAGGAAGGCATTATGGCTACAAAATAGTTCTATTCCTTTTGTCAAAGATTCCCTAGTATTTTGGTGGTTAGACCTCAAAATTTCCACTTAATCCAACATTTGATTTAGAACACCAAGAAGTACTTAGATATGAATAAAAGAATTTATATTTTACCCCTGGATTCATGGAATCCTTAAATTAGGCTAAGATGTCTTGCAGTAAGCTAAATCTAAACAGAGTATTGCCATAGCAATATAAACATGGGTAACTTTTTTTTCTTCCACACTCTTTGTTAAGAGGCACTGACAAGTTATAAAAAGGTAACACAATGTGTTAAACAGAGTGTCATTCAATTATGTAGGAAATCAGAAAACATATAGGCCCAGAGGTCTCATCTCTCAGTCTTCTGTGACAGATCACACCAAGTATTGTAATCAGACAAACATATAGATACATATAAATAGAGAAAAATATCAAAGTGCTAACTCTAAATTTTCTTTTTAAACTTTTGTGAATGGAAAGAAAAAAACCCAATCTCTTACACTGTCATCTTTGGGTCTCTTGGTGAGATCAAATGCAGCCAATGTTTCTGGTGTCCAGTGGGCACTTGTGGGAGGAAATTTGAAAGGTACAGGCTCTACAAGACCATAATTTGCTTTGAGTTCCAGTTGTGGGGCTTCCGTTGGAATTTTTTGAAAGTAACTGCAAATAACAATTCATATAACCATTTGTGTACTCAGTAACTATTTGAGTGCGTCATATGTTCAAGGTTCTGTTCAAGAAGATGACAATTTACTGATGAATAAGAGACTCCTCTGCCTCAAGTAGGTAAGTAATTGACAAAGTCAAGAAACCTTCCCAATTACAAAGCAATGTCATCGGAGCTGTCGATGATGGAGGCAGTGCGAATTTAGAATGCAAAAGAGGGAAACCCAGGTTTGGAGGTTCAGTGACTTTCTAAAATAAGTGACTAAAGCCGAACTAGGTATGTTTAAGAAGTGAAAGGCTCAGTATGACGAGATGAAGAATATAAAGGGGAGAATGTAAAAAGATAAAAACAAGGTAAAGATTAATTCTACCAACGCACATAGGTGGTGATTTACAGTTTGAACAACACTGATTTAATATTGGGAAATCACTTCAAAGAACAAGGAAAGACCAAGAGAACATTAATCTTCCTGCTATAAAGCTAAAACCAGAGTGAGATGAATATGTAAAGGAACTGAGAAGAGATTTAAAACAGAGAAAAACAGCAGAGAAACAGTTAAGAGAAAGTGAAGAGAGTATAAGACTATGTCCTAATGATGAAGGCTGTATGTTAACAATTCATATTTGCTTTCATATTATCATTAGAGGAGAATAAAAGGCTCTAACAATTGAACTTTATCACTCATTACGCATAATAGAAACCATAACTAAAATACTAACATTCTAATATAATTCTAACTGAACATAGTAGTAGTAGTACTGCAATAATATTAAGCTGTACTCACATAAACCCATTTTCTCTCTGACATTTTTCTAGGGTATTCTTCACAAGGTTTCCAAGTTTCCTAAAGAACAAATGTCCTGAAGGTTTAACTGTTGGCCCAGGTCCTTTGGTTTCTCCGTATTCTTTACATAGTGCTTCTGCCTTTGCATAAACTGCATGTGAAAAAGATAATCTTTTGACTATAATTAACATTGTTTATTTATACTTACAGGCTTTAAATCGAAGATAGTTAGAGTTTTACTGCTCTTTACCCAGTATAGTAGCAATACCGATAACAATACTATTAGTGGAAGGTGGGTGTGCTCTACAGGTTCTAGAATTTTTGTGCGTGTGTGTGTGAGACAGGGACACACTGTCACCCAGGCTAGAATGCAGTGGCATCATCATAGCTCTCTGCAACCTCAAACTCCTGGGCTAAAGCAATTCTCCCGAGTTAGCCTTTTGAGTAGCTGGGACTATAGGCATGTATTACTACATCTGGCTAATTTTTAATTTTTGTAGAGCCAGGGTCTCACTCTTGCCTCAGGCTGGTCTTGAAATCCTGGCTTCAAGCAATCCTCCTACCCTGACCTCCCAAAGTACTAGGATTATAAGCACAAGCCACTGCACTGAGCTCTGGGCTGTTTTTTAAACATTTTTTTCTTTGCTCCAATTACCTTATCCATTCCCATTTCCTTTCATGCACTCACTCAAAATCTCTAACCACCTATCCCCCTTTATGATAAAACATTTATTTTTTAAAAGGGAGATAATATCTTGGCAGGGATACTTACATTTTTCTGCTTCTTGGAGAGACCTGATTGCTTCTCCACATTTGTCACTAGCCAACAAAGTCTGACCATGATAACAGAAAGCCTGACAAAATAAATGAATTTGTATTCATTCTCTCCTCACATGATGCTTTTCACTATGATTGTTTTGTACATGTGCCAGATAAATCAATGTCTTTATCCATTGTTTGAGGTATCAATTCAATCTTATTTGAGTAAGCTCTGTTCATATAAAAGATAGAATTATGTCAAGGCTTAAGCCAAAATAGCCTTCTAACCATGTCCTAAGAATAAAGGTTTTTTGCTGAAATCTGTATTTAAAATTAGGAATTAATAGATAAAGGAGGAAATTATTGTGCTAACACAGGAGTGAGCGTTTTGAAGTTAAGAACTAAGGAAGTTTTAAGATAAATGCATCGGCCCAGGAGTTTATTCCTTAAATGTCCACATCTACGTCAAGGATTGCACAAGATCTTGCACAGTCTACTCGAAAACAGATATTTTCATACAAATATCCACTTGGATCTGAAAAAGGTTTCTGACGAACTCTCACATGACACTCTCATCAATAAAACAAGTTTGGTAAGGATAGCAGACTAATAAGTAATTCCAAAATGATGCTTATTGATGGCTCTTTACCAACTAGGTGATTATTGTGTGGTATGTCTTATGATTAGAATTAGTAAATATCTTACTCAATGTATAGGATGAAACAATTGAAAGAATTCTTATTAAAAATGCAGAAAGTGCCAACCTGGAAGTGGGTTTTGAATCAAACAGTGATTCTATTGCTATAAGCCAGTTCTACAACTCTACATCATCTCTTTCTACCACTTGGTGGACAATGGCCGCACTGACTAACAGTGAGCATTTACTGAAAGCTGTCTCTTATCGGTACAATGCTAATGAAGACTTTGGTGAGATGACAGGCCTAGTACTCCAAAGGCTGGAAAAATAATAATTTATGCTGTTTTTAGGGTTGTAAATACTTACATAAGCTGTGTAGAAACACATTTTCAAGTGAAGATATTTTCTCCATTTAGCAGAATATGAAGGCTCCAAACTGGATAAAGCATGATCTAAAGTTACATTTTAAAAAGCAAAATATAATTTCACCCTGATTCACTAGAAGACTTTTAGTTCATGTGTTCTGATGCTAAAAGCAGAATGCCATGAAAGGCTAAAACTCAAGCACTTACACATTAAAAAACAAAAAACCTTTCTTTACTTAAAGCGATTTATTTTCCCGTAACAATACATTAAGCTACATAAACTTGGTTAAATACTATAGTACCTCTCTGATTTAATGCTTAATTTAAGTTAAAGCTGATAAAAACAGGCTATAACCAAGAACTTCAAAGTAAATACTGTTTATGCTGCCATATTATCTATATAAATGCTATATAAATTGCTATATTTATAGCAACACATAGTCGTCTAGTCATTCAAGTCAGAAACATGGAGGATACCTCCTCTCATTTACCTCCTCCACCATATCCTTGTATTATACAAACATTCCCTCACATACCCTTCTGCCAAACATCTCTCAAATCTTTCTTGCTCTCCATTTTCTACTTCACTGTCTTTGTCAAAGCTTTCATCACTTCTCCCACATTGTATAAGATTGCTTATGTGCTAAGTCAAATTACTCTTTCACCATAGCAAGCTCATCTCTAGCAATGCAACTACAGAGACCTTTCTTAAATTCAAATCCATTTACTCAAACTTACTTTTTATCAGTACCAAATGTCTGCAAAATAAAAGCCAAAGGTTTAAAAACCAATTTTACCTTTTTTTTTTTTTTTGAGACAGAGTTTTTGTTGCCCTCAGTAGAGTGCCGTAGCATCATGGCTCAGAGGAACCTTAAACTCTTGGGCTCAAGTGCTTCTCTTGCCTCGGCCTCCCAAGTAGCTGGGACTATAGGTGCCTGCCACAACGCCTGGCTATTTTTAGACATAGGGTCTCACCCTTGCACAGGTTGGTCTCAAACCCATGAGCTCAGGCAATCCACCTGTCTCAGTCTCCCAGAGTGCTAGGATTACAGGTGTGAGCCGCTGCACCCAGCCTTTATCACTTATCGTGTATTTTAGCTAAGAGCAACTGTCTTAAGGTTCCTGACTATGCTAAGTTTGTTCCTATCTCTATACTTACTATAGAATGCTCTACACTCCCTTATGCTAAAGAGGGGTTCAATCTGTGCCCAGGATGCATGCTGATTTTGTGATGACTTTTTTGTTTACCTGTGTTGTCGGATATCAAGTATGCACAGTCTTTTTTTGCTAATCAGCTTTTGTTAGTGTTTATGTATTTTATCATGTGGCCTAAGACAACGTTTATTCTTCCAGTGTGTGGCAATAAAGAAAAAAAGGTTGGACACTCCTCCTAAAGCTTCCTAGAAAAACTTAACACTTTTATTATACTTGGCAAGGGTAAAACGCTATCATTCTCTGAAAGTCCGTCTCTAGCATGCCCCAGCTGTTTAGACTGTTTCACTGCTGTACTGTCTTACTTCAAGATGTAATAATGTGCTTATGTGTTTGTTCCTTCCCTAAACTGAGAACCTGTTCTATTTATCTCTCCTCAGCAACTAAAACAGTAATGATCTCAAAAATGAAAACATACGCTTGTTTCCTAAATAAATGAATGAAAAGAGAAGCCAATCTGAGGTACAACCACTTTTTTTGAGACACAGTCTCACTCTGTTGCCCTAGGCTACAGTATGGTGGTGTCACAGCTCTCAGCAACCTTGAACTTCAGAGCTCAAGTGATCTTCTTACCTCAGCCTACTGAGTTGCTTGGACTACATGCGCTGGGCACAACACCCAGCTATTTTTTTCTATTTTTACGTAGAGATAGGGTCTTGCTCAGGCTGGTCTCAAACTCCTGAGCTCAGGCAATCCACTTGCCTCGTTTTCCCAAAATCTTAGGATTATAGGCATAAGCCACCATTATGGCTCAGTCTCAACCTATTGATTTTAGTTTCTTGTCTAAATAAGATTGTCATAAAGACCAGAAAATTAAAAAATAAAAAAAAATTTTTTAAAGCTGTATAATTATCATCACTGGTTAAAAAGAACAGCATTATCCATTTCATTGCAAGTTACATAGCATATCAACAGTTTACTTTAAAAAGATTAAATAATGAAGATATTCCAGTTTTGCAAATAAGAATCTGAGATTCTTTTTGTTTTGTTCCCTGTTAAGTCAAGAGCAAATCAATTTGAAAATCTAAAGACTAAAACTGTTAACAACAGAATTACAAGCTTACCAGCTTTTTGATAGAAATTGGCTGTTTCATATGCCAGTGCAGCAATTAGTCCAGGAGCATGTTTTAGTTCAATTGCTCGAGCAATTGTTACTGTAACCAAACACAATAAAGAGATCTTAAATTGTGTTCACTTTTACTCATCTGGATTTCAATTTTAACAGCAAAGGACAGTGACAGTTGTTTTGGGATTTCATTCAGTTTGTTAAAAGTTCTACCATGAAAAGTTAGAGAAAATGCAAACTCAAACGAACAGCACAACACTGAGCTTATTGGTTCTGATACTGTTTCCTCAAATCAATCACCAGACCATTACTACTAGCTAATCACAGAGAATTACTACTACAAAAACAGCATGACATTAATAGGACACAAATACTTTTGAGGAGCACTGGAGTTTGAAATAGAGAAACAAAAGCCCACACGTTTCTTTACGGTTTAACATAAGTTCCATTGTTTCCTGCCAGTTAAAGGTAAAAACTTTAAGGTAAGCCACATAATGAAAGAGGAAAGATAAGTTTAAAAATTGATTTTGTATTGTCAGAAATGATATGAAATCAAAATTTTCTTAAAAAGAGTCATTAAACTATAAGACCTTTCCTTTTTTTTTTTTGCAGTTTTTGGCCGGGGCTGGGTTTGAACCCGCCACCTCCGGCACATGGGGCTGGCGCCCTACTCCTTTGAGCCACAGGTGCTGCCCTGTAAGACCTTTTCTTGCTAAGAACTGAAGGCCAATCAATGCTAAGGGTAAACTTATTCCTCATTAATTTCTCAAAACCTGAAAATTCCAGCTAATTCTGACCTTAAAAGAAGAATTAAATGCCAATATAGATTTTCTCAGAAAAACAAAAAAACAAAGAACTTTAGAATATTTAAGATACCTTCTTGAGCTTCAGCCTGACACTGGATAATATAAGCTTCTATGAGCCGTCCCTCTAAATCCCTTCCCTTTTCTGCAGGTGTAATAAGTTTGGGGATATGACTTTCCTAAGAAAAAAGAAAAAAAAAGCAAAGGAAGCCAAATTCTATTTTAATCCACTTATTAGAGATGAAGAAAATACAAGTTATGAGACATTGAATTTAAGGATTAACCAGAAATTTAGAGGACAAATAAAAGCTGTGAAAAAAGTGCAACTGTAAACCTAGAATAAAAGTTCCCATATGCTAAAACTTGGCTTTTATAATAACAGGAAATTCAGGAACAAAATTTGGGTCCTAATAGATTCCTCAGATATGCAAGCCATACTTTTATCTTGAAAAATGTTTAACTGAATGAAATAGTAACCAAAATTCTCTTTTGCAAGATAGCCTGAATTGTTTATTTACACTAATAAAGATAATAAGAAAAAACACTACAATTCTTAACCTAAGTCAGAATCACAAATTTTTAATAACTGTAAAAGCATCTTATTTTATCAATCCAACACGGCCTCCAGGAATTCCACCTTCAGTAAACAGTGGTTTAATCAGAATCAAGCAGGGGAAATTCTGTCTGGACACATTATTTTTCTTACAATCCCCATCACATTTCCAGGAAATTTACTATAATTAAATTTAGCAGTGACTGCCTCGCTACTGCTTTCACTGCAATCCAGAGAATGCGATCAAAAGTTAAAGTTTATGGAATCATGACTGGTCCTGCCCACTGCTGCAGAGCACATTAAGAAATGGTCAGAAGCATCAATTTTTCTACCTTGTATTCTCCTACCTTTTCGGAGACCAAGAAAAAAGAGCAGAGTATTACAACTTCATTTTCTAATTATAAAGGTCATGAGTGAGGCTAGCATGATGGCTCATGCCTGTAATCCTAGCACTCTGGAAGGCCAAGGCTGCAGGAAGATCATGTGAACTCAGGAGTTCAAGACTAGCCTGAGCAAGAGTGAGACCCCATCTCCACTAAAAATAGAAAAATTAGCTGGGGCTTGTGGCAGGAGCCGGTAGTCCCAGCTGTTCAGGAGGCTGAGGAAGTGCCTCCCAGGAGTTTGTGGTTCCTGTGAGCTAGAGTTATGCCGCGGCACTCTAGCCAAGGGCAACAGAGTGAGGCTCTGTCTGGAAAAAAATAATTAAAGTTAGTAGTGATTTCAAGATTAATATGAAGATATGAAGATATTTAATATTCAACACTGGCTTACTCATCAATAAAGTATTCAAGAAAAGGAAAACAGAACACTAGCACTTTTTACATAATAAAACAATTCTTTCTCCACCCTCCCCCAATTTTTTTCCCCAAGAATTAAAGCATTAAGAATATATTCTTATGTATATATTCTTCATATATATGTATGTGTGTACATATATATATATATTTTATAAATATATATGTAATACACATATATTTTTTTTTTACCTTTAGGTGTTTAAAAATCCCAGCTGCAATTTTTAGGCTTCGATGGACTTCTTTTGCTTCATCTTCTGTTATACTTAAAGACAGTGGTTACATTAATCAGAGGATGAATGTTCATTTGTTATTAAAATTAACAACTAATACATAACTATACATACAAAATTAGTTATTGTGTTTCTCTAAAATAAGGAAAACCACTAGTTTTCTATGGTACCTATACTCATTGCTTATTTTTATCACCAAACTTAAAGATAGTTTTACCTTAGCACATACAATTTGACTTCATTTTCAAATGGTTGCGTATGATATCCATGTATGAACCCTAATCATAATTAACCAATTTCCATTGCCACATTCTTTTTAACTACTTTAAAAGGTGTATTTCATTTCACTTTATAATTCTTTAATCCTTCAAAACATTTCATTATACTTACAAGCCTTTTGTATTTCTTTTTCTGTGAACTTCCTATCATGTCTTTTGCTTATTTTCAATTGATTTCTCTTTGATTTGTAAGCATATATATTGTAAAAATAATTTATTATGTGCCTTGTTTTTGACCAATCTTGTCACTAGCTTTCTAACTTTATCGATGGTATTTTTATGCAGTCTACTATTCAGTCTTTTACTTACAGTTTCTTGGTTTGGAGAGTTTTTTAGAAAGACCTTCCACAAGACAAGACTATTAATTTTTTTTTTCCCTTTAAATACTAGGAACCATAATTCTGACACTTGACATACTAACAGTATCAGGGAAATCTTTCACTTGTCCAAAGTGGTACTTTAACCTTAGTTTTTAAAAATAATGAAGCTCCATATACTTGAAAAATATTACCAATGTATATAACTTTCCCCTTTTAACTTACTTTTCTTTTCCAGCCAGTCTTGAAGCATATTTGGTATACCACAAAGCTACATTAAATCCCATGGAAATTAATTCGAAAACAGCATCCT
The DNA here is from genome assembly GCF_000181295.1 of Otolemur garnettii. NCBI lineage: Eukaryota > Metazoa > Chordata > Mammalia > Primates > Galagidae > Otolemur > Otolemur garnettii. Next base: position 3,468,714 of record NW_003852440.1, on the reverse strand, counting down.
GTTGGGCACTGGAATTATAAATATGATCATTAAGTTCTGTCAATTAATGAAACATCACTACATGAAGCTTATTTGACATTCAACTCAAAATTACAAAACTATATGCTAACTGGTACACATGAAGGAAGGTTCTTATGTTTAATACAACTGTGGACGTAACACACACACAGGAATTAACAATGAGTAGCTAAATGTAGTGGTCTGGCATGTGCTTCATAGTAATAAGCACGAGAATAATAATTCCCAAAGTTTACTGAATACAGAGTTGCTTTAAAAATATACATTTCTGGCACATAGCCCCAGAAAGCCAGAAAGTCTGAGATGGGGCCCAGAGTCAGTTTTTAAAAGTACTCAGTTGATTCTGAAATAGAGAGTTGATTCTCTTATATGTGTACATTTTACAAAAACGGAATCCAGAGGAGAAATCATTTCAGGCTAGAATGGCGAAAAGCTTAATGGTAATTATCTGAACTGTGCCTTCAAGGATGGCTAGGTGGGAAGCAAAAGGACACCCCCAAATGAGAAAATGATGTTATTAAAGCACAAAAAAGTTTAAGATTTTTCTGATAGAAGTGGTCCAAGGAGCCTGATTGGAACAGATGAAGATGATGTTGAATGCTAAGCCAATCAGGATCTATAAAAAATATCTTGAGAACAAGTATACCATGTTCGCCTGAAAATAAGACACTGTCTTATATTTATTTTTTCTCAAGAAGACACACTAGGGCTTATTTTCAGGGGATGTCTTATCCGCCGCCAAAATGCATGGGTGTGGTTATGCGGATACACTGCATAGCCACGCCCATCACTAGGTCTTATTATCAGGGTAGGGCTTATATTTAACAAATGCATAGAAATCCTGCTAGGGCTTATTTAACACGGTATTTTAAACCTTGTTTAGTCTCTGTTACATTCTATTACTAAATATGACAAAGATGGCAAATAAGATATTTATGTATGCACTATATTCTTGCTAGAGCCTGACATTCTTTATACCTCATCTCATTTATATCATGAAGAGGTAATATCCTCATTTTACATATGTAATACCAAGATACAGAAAAGTAACCCAAAGGGAATAACAAATCAGAATTATGACTCTATTTTGTACTTTTTATTTACTTGTTGCCCCTCTCTTTGAAGGAATAGAGACATGGCAACATTTTAGATTAAAAACAAATTATTATAAAATATGTAGTAATTAAAAATAATTTATATCACCCTCAATAGAGTGCTGTGGTACCACAGCACACAGCAACCTCAAACTCTAGGGCTTAAGTGATTCTCTTGCCTCAGCCTCCCAAGTAGCTGGGACTACAGGTGCACACCACAATGCCCAGCTATTTTTTTTTTTTTTTGAGACAGA
>NW_003852440.1:3454894-3467137 GCF_000181295.1 Otolemur garnettii | reverse complement strand
CTTGAGCCACAGGCGCCGAGCCTTTTTTTTTTTTTTCCCCAGCTATTTTTTTGTTGTAGTTGTCATTGTTGTTCAGCAGGCCCAGGGTGGGTTTGAATCCACTGGCTCTGTTGTCTATGGCCAGCACCCTAACCACTGAGCTATGGGCACCAAGCCGTAAACACACTTCTTAAAATAGTTTTATCCTGCTCAAAAAAATTTAATAGTTTAACAGCTTATTCTTTTCAGCATTGAAAACTTTCAATTTTAGTATATGTACTGTCAAAGTGAGCACAGCACTAAAAACTTTCAAATGAATTATATCTGGTGATGCAGTGGGCATACCTAATTTACAACTTACCTTTCAGTAATAAGAGAGTTTTGGTAATTTATGTGAAGCCTCATGAATGGTTGTCTCCCTTTTCATCTTTCATTGATTTCATTACGTGTCTAAATATTCCATTTCTATGACACCACATCTAAGCAATAGTCAAAAGTATGTAGAATTGAAAAACACTTCAGAACAGATATATTAACAGGATAATCTGTTGACTAAATAGTAGTTAAGCAATCTCCCATGAGCTGAATATTCTCTACTATTTAAGGTCTTCATTATATAATCCTTCACTGTCTTATAAAACTCCTGGAAAAATGTTAAAAAAAAAAATGTGGCATGGTGGAAAAAACTGTCAAATTTATGTAATGCAAACCATTACAGTATCTGTCAAAGTTTTATAATGTAACAATGACAGATGTTTGATCTTAAAAATTTTTGATCTTTTTAATTTTAAAAATATTCCTTAATTTTGAATGAGAAACAAAGGTGTCACAGAAAAAACAGAAAATGAAATCTTAGAAAGCCTTCATGTCCCAGAATATTAAAATCTGAAAAGGAGTCATAGTCCTACACCCCACCCAATTTATGAATTCTACATGATATTCCCAAGGGAGGAAACTAAAATTTATGAACATTTTATTACCCACCTATCATTATTTATTTAACATAAGTGTTATTATTTTGTTCCTCATAAAGTCCTATATACATAACCCCAACACACAGCTAAAGCAGATGTTTACCAGCAGAAAACCTAGGAGTCTACCTAAATAGTTATGAATCTGATGTCCACATTCTTTCCACTGTAATGAATACCCTCTCCTAGTTTTTCAGCAATCTCCAATTCCTTGCTTTCTCTTTTTATAGAATAGAAACAAATTTAGATAAAAATATATGGGCACATAAACAATACAGTGATGTTAAAAGAGTAGTTAAATAAAAATTAGCACCACTGTGATGTTTCCTGCTGTGATTAGATCTGTTACAAATAGTTTCAAGTGATGAAAAAATTTTAAAGCAGGGGTGTTCAACCTTTTTCTTTTTCTGCCATAAAATGGAAGAATAAGTTATTTTGGGCCATACATTAAATGCATAAACACTAACTAAAATTGATGAGCAAAACAAAAGATTCATATGTACTCTTCTTGATATCTAACACCACAGATAAACAAAACAGTCCTCACATAATCTGTATGTGGCTGGGACCACAGGTGGGAAACCCCTGTTCTAAAGGGAAGCTTTTTAAAAGAGAAGAAATAGTGAAAAGAAAAAAGGAAGAAAACAAATACAGAAGAACCTTCATAGTTAACCACCTCTCTATACTTACCACCTCATTAAGTTGACCTCATTTTCATGACTGGACATGTACCACATGTGCTCAATGCAAGACTCACCTCTGTAAGTTCTATCTTGATCACTTAGACTGCAACATACAATATTAATTTACTCTCTATAACTTGACCATTTGAGTCTACTCAACACCAAGGGGACTTTTCCCTTAATTATTTTTTCTTTAGTGTCAGTTCTTTTTTAACTTATTATTACCAGGTTTTGGATTAGGCCTAATATCCTATTGGTAATCACTATTGGTTACAGAAGATTTTTTTCAACAAAAAGGACTGGTTTGAGTTGTAGGTACTGCCTACAATTACTAAAATATTCTACAGTTAATTGAGACATGACGGCCCAAAGGAAAGAACTCAAAGAGCTGACAAAAAAGAAAAGGCTGATCTTGTACATTTTCTGAAAAGCTACAGTTGGAAAGAGATGGCAGAACATCTTGGCATTAGAAGACCAGAATTAACATCCAAAAATGTAAATTTGAGTACCTAAAGAGAAAGCATAAGGAAAGCAGAGACCTACAGCGAAAAAGGAAGAAAATTTCCCTTGATGAAGTTATTAACAAAGTTGTATTAAGTTGGCTCAAGCAAATGAGGGCAGTTAATGCACAAATCTCCAGGCCAATGATCCAAGGAATTGCTAAAAAAATTCAGACAGGAGTTTGGGGTGGCAGATTTCCAAGCATCAAGCAGTTGGGCTGAGAAATCTTAAACTGTGATCTGAGATCTCCCAGAAAAGTCTTGTGTGGTGAATCCAATGAATTTCCAGTAGAAGTTGTGGAAGAGTTCATTAAAAAGTTCCTGGGCTTCGCCAGAGGCTTCAAAGATGACAGGATGACAACTTTAATGCTGACAAGTGCAGACTCTTACTTTCCACAGAACATTTCACAGTTCTGCTTTGCACTAACTCAACTGGAGAGAAACCACAGCCCTTGGTGACTGATAAACTGGCAAAGCCATCTGCACTCAAGAATCTGCCTAAAGACCTCCCATCACTTGGAGATCAAATAAATGTGCATGGATTAGTGCTTTATTTGAGGAGTAAGGGGTATCGACCCAGAAGAAATGGCTTACTCTACTGATAGTAAATAACTGTCTTGGCCACCAGAAAGTAAATCATCTCACAAACGCGACACTGAAATTTCTGCCTTCAAACATGGCCTCAAAAACCCAACCTCTTGGGCGGTGCGTGTGGCTCAAAGGAGTAGGGCACTGGCCCCATATACCAGAGGTGGCGGGTTCAAACCCAGCCCAGGCCAAAATTGCAAAAAACCAAAAAACAAAAACAACCTCTTGACCAAGGTATCATCAAAACATTTTAAATGTACTAGTGAGTCCAGCTCCTGTAGTGTGGGTCATTATTAAAACACAAAGTGTGGCCCGCCTGTTGTGGAAACAACTTCATCCCCTGCATCACTTAATGCTCTGGATGCTGTCCCCTGGATCAGTTTTGGTTGGAATCAAGTTCAGCCAGAAATGATACAGAAGTGTTTCAAGAAAGTTGGATTTATCAAAACCCAAAAGCACGATGTTTTGGCCCCACCAGACAGTCCATCTCCCACAGCAGAATTCAAAAGAAGTAGATTTTTAAGGTTTTGTTGCAATGGATGATGAGGTGGCAACCTGTAATGAACCCGACCCAGAAGCAAATTTTCCAAGGGATACTGACCAAAGTACAGACCAGCAAGAAAGTGCATGAAGCACTGATGAAGCGGAAGGAGCAAATGTAAGACACAAACACTGCAGAGACTCCCAAGGAAGAGGATGTTGTGCATGTAAAAATGCAGCTGAAGTCGCCTGCTGCAGACAAAGGCCCAGGCATGCTGAGTGGAGTGGCTGGTGCTGAAAGGGCTTTCTCCACTTAGGTTTGTAATAAGAATAAGAAACAGACCAAGATTGACTCTTTCTACAGAATGATTAAACCATGAGAAAACAGTAAATGAACTGACTTTGTATGATATTACTATGTGTAATTAATTTTACTATGTTTGGTTTATGTATGAATTTGTATGATGTTCTCTAATAAAAGCTGAATAAGAAAGTAAAGCACGTGTATTTATCAGTACACTCGGCCTAATTCCTTATGCTGACCACCTCCACATGCTGAACTGTTTGTTACAGTTCCTTAGGTGATCAACTTACCGAGGTTCTACTGTACTACTGTATTGTGAATCAAGAGTATGGGGCTGGGGAGAAAGACTGACCAAAGACACCTCAAGTATCCACGAGAAAAGTAAAAGTAGGAAAAAAACCCCAATTCTGCTCAACCTAAATGTAGGCAAAGATGGAAAGCCAGGTTTGAGTTCCAAATCCCCAAACCATTTGTTGTGTATTATTAAAGGTCCAGTCTGTTTGATTTTAGTTAGCATTTGTATTTTCTCAAAAATATATTTGGTCAAGGAAAAAAATTACATTTTTACTTAATTGTATGTATTAGGATTTAGGTCAAATGCTTTTAATTAATTCCTTGATTGGAGAAAATTACTTCAGATGTGTATTTTTTTTTCTTCAGGTACAGAGGCTGAGTTAAGCACTAAATGGTTGTAAAAACTGGTTTCAACTTTGTACTCCATCAGTACTGCTTACCTTGGAACTTGTCCTTGTAATGTATCAGTCCACTTGAAATTTTGAATATATCGTAATTTGCTTTCTTGAGTAGATTCATCCAATGAATTTATGAAACCTATGCCAAGATACAAGATATTTTCATTTTAGAAGGAATAGGTCTGGTTAGAGAAATTTTCAGATTAATTACTCTTCTGGGTGCCTGAATGAGACTTCTCACTCTTCTCTCCTTCTCTACATCTCATATCTTCTCCTGACATAACGTAATATGAAATATGTAAACACACTTAATTTTCAAAATGTTAGAAAGACCACAAACCACCCTAACATAGTTACATTTCTAAAACTTAAGGATACCAAAGAGTATAGTCTAGAAGATTATTCAGATTTGAAAAGTCTAAGAATTAAACATAAACTTCTGCACAGCTTTTTAAAATAACTCAGAAGTTCATATAAATAACCAACCTTGTAAAAGTGAAAAATATGAATCTGCTGCATTCTTCATCATTTCTGGATTACAGCTCAAATCAGTAAACAGTTCAAGGAGGCGTGCCCTGGATGATCTCAAATCACTTATACAAGATACAGAGAAAGAGTAAAGTTAAATATGTTATAAGACAATAAATCCATATAAAAGTGGCTTGAGGGGTAGCGCCTATGACTCAGTAGGTAGGGTGCCGGCCCCATATACCAAGGGTGGCAGGTTTGAACCAGGCCCTGGCCAGCTAAAACAGCAATGAGAATTGCAACAAAAAATAGCTGGGCATTATGGCAGGCACCTGTAGTCCCAGCTACTTGGGAGGCTGAGGCAAGAGAATTGCTTAAGCTCAAGAGTTGGAGATTGCTGTGAGCTGTGATGCCACAGCACTCTACTAAGGGCAACAAAGTGAGACTCTGTCTCAAAAAAAGTGGCTTGAAGTTTTCAATGTAAAAGCTTTAAAACACAAACACACACCCACCCTTACCTTCCTGTAAGATATTATCAAGTACATAGGAACTAATTTAATTAAGACTAACACTACAGATAAATGAAATTTCTAAAAACAATAAAGTAAATCCAGTCCCAATAAAAAGACAAACTCATGAATACAATTACATAATAAAAATATACAGCAAGTTTTCATTTAAAAAAACAAACAAATGCATGCATTTGAGGTAGGGGGATTAGAATGAGTAAATTACACGAACTAGTTCTTAGTAACTTTCTTGAAAAATGGAAATTTAACATAATTTAACATCCTTAAAGTTTCTAAATTTGACATTACACACAAAATGTCAAAATACGCCTCAAGTCAAAAATTGTATTTTTCCTTTTTAAAAATTATTTAAATTTCAGAATACTATAGGAGTACACACATTTTGGTTACATAGTTTGCTTTTGCACATTTTATGTCAAAGTTGTGCCCTTCATCCAGAATATGTGCATTATAACAGTTAGGTGTGAAATAACCCAACCCCCCAAAACTGTATTTTAAAATGAAATTACACTCTATAATTCAATACACACATCAAGAGTATGCAACAACACATGGCCATTAGTTGTTTGAAAGCTTCTGACTAGTCTATATTATTTTTATTGCTCCGTAGCAATAAATATTACAAATTCATTGTTTCCTTTTTAGAATTTTCTCCTTTGATTCCAGTAACACTAAAGTTTTCCAGCTACTCCTCTAATCTCTAAAAACTCCTTTTATATTTCTTTTCTACGTCCTTTTCTTACTCCTACCTCCAGAAATGTTCAGTCTTTGGCTCTGTGGTTTCCTGTCTCGCTGTGGCTCAGGCTGGTCTCAAACTCATGAGCTCAGGCAATCCACCCGCTTCAGTCGCCCAAGAGCTAGGATTACAAGCATGAGCCACCTTGCCTGGCCCTGGCTTCTCTTTTTTAAGATTCCATCTACCAGTAACAGCTTCAACTATGTCCACTCGCAGATCTCCATTGTCAGCTCTAACTTGATTCCATTCCAGTTCTACATCTAATCCAGACAGTCGTTAGGTTAGAGAGGGGTTTCTGAAATCACATTACGTGGACAATGATCAAAGACCCTTGAAATATGTATACATAACAACAAGAAAAAAGCACTAAAATTTTAAGGACCAAGAGAACAGGGGCTGCATATCAAAAATTTAGTAGGTGCCTCAAATAAGGCACATACTCAAAATTATTTGAAAGAGTACTAAATTTTTAAATATATTCTTTTGAGATTTATAAGGGTTGTCATGCAGCAGTGATGTTTAAAAGAGAGCACAGACTTAATCTTACATGATCTAGATATTCCGCTTATTCCTTAGTACTAACTCTAACAAGGCTTATTCCAAGAAAGTATATATATCCCAACAATTATATATAGCTAAAAATGGGAAAGGCTACCTTATGAATCTGAGATTGTTTAATGTATTTATCTAGAAGTAAAAAAGGAGTGATTTGATTCCTTGACTAAGAATAAATGTGAACCCTTAAGTCCTATTCTAGATTCAAACATTTCCTACCTATTTCTATGTAGGTGCTTGATAACCTATAGCCCAACTTGTATAAAGTTAAATTCTTAAAATTATAGTACTTGAGAAAAATGTAACTTAGAAATATCTAATTTAGGCTATTTTATAGACTATAAATTAGGTTCAAATAAGTTCAGGAACTTGCTCAAGGCCACACATAAAATAGCTAAGCTGGGGCTGGCCTCTAGGAATCTAGACCAGGGGATGGGAAAATACAATCTATATAACTCTTTTTTTTGTATAATCTACAGCTTACTTTGGTTTAGCCCTCAAACTAAGGTGGATTTTCACATTTTTAAAAAATTATAAAAATAAAGAACATGCAATAATAACTGTATATGGCCCACAAAGCTTAAAATATTAGCCCTTTACAAAAAATTTGCTGACCATTGGTTCAGATTTATAAGCTAATTTTTTGACCTTTTGTTCTAATACTTCTTCCCACAAAAGCAGCAAGTCTACTGATTTTCCTTTATTGGAAGCACCAGGGTCTTACATCTAGTTTCTGCATCTCACATAGGCCAAATCCTTTTCAACCTCCCAGACCAAATCAATACGGTTAGTTGACTTCTCCCTTCAACATATCTCTTGCATCTCTCTTTTTTGGGTCCAGCCAAACTTCCCTACTCACCCTTGAACAATGATTTTTAAAATGACTTTCTCCTTTCCCTCTTACTACCTAAAGCAGAAAGCCCCAAATGCTTTAGGTAAAGTGCCAAACAGTAAATATTTCAGGCTTTTCTAGTAAAAGGGTCATCCACTGGGATCATTCAACTCTGCTATTGCAGAAGAAAGTAGCCAGAGGAAGCCATAGACAACATATAAATAAACGTGTGGCTGGCTGTATTCCAATAAAACTTTATATAACAAGCAGGAAGCCGAATCTGCAGGATAGTTTGCCAAACCCTGATCTAATCTCTTATTTATTTAAGCCCCAGCTCAAATCCTTTCTCCTATACGAATATTTTCAAGTCACAGGGATATCTACCTGCTCTAAACTCAATGAATCTATAATCTGGCCAGTTAACAATGTCCACACACTAATATGTAGAATCTCTTGTACTGCTGTAATACACAGCTTAACTCTGTGATTTAGACTTTTTGGGACTCATTTCCTGACCAAAAAGGACCATGGCCAGAATGAGTGCCAAAGTTTAATTAGTCTATGGAAGTTCACATGTCACTTATAAACTTGTAAGGAATTTATAGTTAAGGACAATGTATTACATATTTCTCTATTACCCATACAGCCTAAAAAAATACTTTGTATCTAAGAATGGTTCAACCACCACTTGTTGATTTAGACTGACTAAAACTTACTTGCAAATTTTTGAAGCTGGAGGGCCAGTGGCTACACCATAGTAATTGAAAGAAACAGGAGCTGTGGCTTTTAATGGGTTCCTATGAAACCAATGGGTCATTTTCTCCAGATGTTTTCTATAGACAATAAAGAAATATAATGATTAAAGATAAAACAATGTAAATAGCATAAAACTGTTATTTTTAAAAGTATGCTACAGAATATATTTTATATGTTAAATATTATACATAATACATATAACATACATACAAAATGCTTCCTTGTGATAAGTCAATTTTGTTTTAACTGATTGTCTATTTACAGGTCTATATTTAGGTCAGATCTATACCAAAAAAGCAAAAACAAAAACAACCCCCCCCCCCCCGCAGTTTAGAAATTTGCCCACAGTAACTTCAATGACACACACCAGAGCAGTAAAGTTTAAACTTTAATATGTATACAAATCACCTGGGGGCAGGTGGTCTTGTAAAATGCAGGTTCTAATTCAGCAGTCTGGGGAAGGACCTAACATGCTGATGCTGGATTCAGACTACAGATTTGAGTAGCAAAGTACTAAAGTTTGGTTGGACAGCTGCAAGTGAGAAGGGCATAGACCAGATAATGCAAATGCCAAAAAAAGATTCAAATGGCAACCATGACTTACAATGTTAAGGAAGCCCTAACAGTATAGACGGTAATTAATTTTAAGTTAATTATTATATTTTTCACATATTGCTGACACCAATGGATTGGTTATAGCATGTGTTATGTAACAAAATGTGGTTCACAAAATAGCTAGTAAGAATCAATCATTTCTATTAAAAAATGATGCAATACTCGGCCAATAACTTCTATCCTAAAAAAGAAAATATGTGAAAAACTAAGCAGAATACCAACTTAAAAAATTAAGTTCCACACCTTTTGGGTTAGGAAATAAAAAAAAAGTGACATGTCTCTTGTCTAAGTCTCTGGGTAGGCAGTGCAGATAATACAGGAGAGCCTAGCCAAAGACTTAAATATGGCAATAAGATTCCAGGAAGTAACAGAGAAGAAATGTTGATAAAGTTTATTTGAAGATACGGTACGAACTCGTTAATCAACTTTTTTCATTTAGAAAAAAGTATAAGCTGCACAGAGTACGAAATACCTTCATTAAGAACTTCCCTTATGATATTTATTTATTCATTAGTAAACTGGTTTTGGGGAGCTCTAGATATTCAATTAACAGAAAATTTATCGCGTACTCAACGAAAAACTACGCAGGTTCTTTTACATTATGACTCAAAACATTTAACAAGTCCTTTCAGGAAATATCATCTAAATATCTTTCTCATAAACTTTCTCGATAGCCTAAGTACAGCATCTACGTGCCCATAAATCAGCCCGTACAGATAATGTCACAACTAATACTTAACTTTTGTGAAAGCAAATTACCTACAAATACTTTTGCTAAGACTGCTCCCAACTTGGAAAATACTTAAAAGTTTGGTGTATCTTTCCTTCAGGACCAAAGCGGGTAAGTTTGTACCCCCTCCTCGTTCCCCTTGGGCGACCCTGAATTCTTCAGTTCTCAGGTATTTGTAGGGTGAAGCAGAAAAACGACACACTCGCCCGCAGGTATGAGAGTGCCTTTAGAGCCACCAGTACAACACTTAGGTTGAGGCAGCAACCCAACACACTTCCATAGGCGGACTCTGATTACACACAAGGCCTCCCGACTCAGGAGGCCCGGGTCCCCGGAGCCACCTACCTGCGGGTCGCCCAGAGCTTTGAGCGGCCACTTCCTGTTTACCACCCAGCCTCTTCCTCCGGCGCCCCGCCCAGTCCTGTCCGGGGAGGCGGGCGGAGACCCTGCGCACGCGCAGACACTAGCGCACCCTTCTTTCCTGACAGGCATCTCGGTGGAAAGCCGATACTATCAACCCCGGGAGGCGGGCTGGCGATGGCCGAATGAACCCCTATTAAGCTTGTATAAAAACTCCTATCACCAGTGGAGACGAGGGGCAAAGGGATTCGGCGGATCTAGCTGTTAAAACCACTGATTTGTGGGACAATATAGATTTTCAATTTTTCTTTCAAGGCCTTCCGAGGCTTTTGGTCCACTATTCAGGGTCCTTGGAGACCGGTGTAAAAAGAGGATAACCCTATTGCTTGGAACTCCGAGGAAACAACGGGGACGAGGCAGATTACAGGGAAACACCCGTTCTCTGACATACTTACCGAATTTCTGGGTCTGCACAGCAGTCCTCTTGAGGGAAGAAAGGCAGTATTGGAGTCCGCGACAAGAAAAGGAGAGAGGCGGAGAATCAGGACTAGTGAAATAGAGCGACGGGAAGCCGGACCGGCGCCCAGCCGGAGTCACGTGGTCCGGGGACCATGACAGCTATCGCGCCGCTCAGGGGTGGAGTGGCTGTCGCGGTGTTTCGGACCCCTCAGAACACACTGTTCATCAACCCTCTCCAACGTCTCCTTGTTGGTTTTTCCTCTTGAGCTGCGGCCTCTTCCCCAGAGAGAAAAGCAGGCGTTGGCTGGGGTCCCGGGCTGAGCGGAGCCGCCGCAGTAGCGATGGCGGCCCAGGGTGGAGTGGGGCGGTCTCAACCTAACCACGGGGGCGGGGACTCGGGGGCGGGGCGGTCTCTTTAGAGCCGCAAGTTTGGCTGTGGCTGCGAATGGGCTTGGGCGGCTCCTCGGCGGGTGGCGGTGGTGGCCGCAGCGGTTCCTCCTGGCCCTGTTAATGTCGGGGCCAGGCCCGGGGAGGATGGCGCCCTAGAGCCCGGCTTTGCTGGGGAAGGGGCGGGAGGGGACGGGGGTGGTGGGGACCGGCCATGTCGGAGGTGACCCGGAGTCTGCTGCAGCGCTGGGGCGCCAGTTTTAGGAGAGGCGCCGACTTCGACTCTTGGGGCCAGCTGGTGGAGGCGATAGACGAATATCAGATGTGAGTGACTTAACCGCGGGAGCGGGCCAGACCGGCTCCAGTCGTCTGCCTCCCCCTTGTTTCTGTCGGTGTCTCTCATCACTGTGTCTGCAGCCAAGGCTTCTCAGGGTGGGGCCCCGCAGGCACTGGGGCTGAGATCTCACTGGCCCCGGGGAGGCTGTCTGGAGATTACAGGTCCGCTCCCAGGGGTGTCTCGCCGCCCTTCCCCCTCCGTCTCCGCAGGGCCAGCTCCATTCAACAGGTAGCTCTTCTTCGCTGGGGCGCCGGCCCTAGGCTACCTTTAGTTCCTTTCCATCGTCCTGCGCCTCCCCAGCTCCGCAGTCAGTTTCTTTTCTTCCTTTCCTCCGCCTTTCCCAGCTTGCCACCCCTTGATTTCTCTTTCAAAATCTCTGTGGAATACTTGTGTGTTCTCCGCCCACGTTCCAGGGACGAGTGGCCTTGCTCTGTGTGTGTGTCTGTGACCGTCTTCCTCGTTCCATGTGGAGGAGGGAACTGATTACTGTTGAGGGGAGCGAGTGCCCCCGGAAGCCGGGAGGGCTAGGGATACCTCTCCTGCCAAAAGAAGGGTCCCCTCTCGTGCTCCCCTATTCTGGTGAGCAATGCTTTCACAATTTCAACTCGATTTTGTTTCGGTTTCTGGGACTGTTGAGTGGTAAGCTGTGAGTCCCACCCACCCCCTCGCTTGGTTGCTTTGGGTGGAGTCCGCGCAGGATGTGAATAGAAGAGAGCAAAATGTGAATTAGTAGACCACGCACGGGAGCCGCCACTCCCTCCTTGGGCCCCTCCTCCTTTTCCTGTGTATAATGTATAGCTGCAGGGTACATGTGAGTACCAGTTTCCTTGACCAACCTAAGTCCTGATTTCTTTCCCTTTCGAGTTTCCCCAACAAACTTCAGGGATGTTTTCAAAATTAAAAGACAAGATTTTATACACGCGCACACACACACACATAGTCTTGCTTAGTTTCTTGTACTTTTTACTAAATGTAAGAACTGCCTACTAAAACGCTATTGTTTGCAAACTGTCGCTGTTAGTTATTCTTGGTTTAAAGCAAGTTATTGTTTGAGGTTTGGGTATGAAACCCTGTGTGAGTAGTGAGTAAAACCCCACCGTCTTGCCCCCAGCCTCCTATCTTCTACTATGAGTACACGATTGGTACTTGGAAGATCTAAAACTGTTCCCTCTTCCAACAATAGTTAACTCGTTTTTACCTAGCCAGTAAGGTGATTTAAATAGTCACTCGTTTTTACCTAGCCAGTAAGGTGATTTAAATAGTCACTCGTTTTTACCTAGC
>NW_003852440.1:3445526-3454874 GCF_000181295.1 Otolemur garnettii | reverse complement strand
AGCCAGTAAGGTGATTTAAATAGTCACTCGTTTTTACCTAGCCAGTAAGGTGATTTAAATAGTCACTCGTTTTTACCTAGCCAGTAAGGTGATTTTAGATATTTCTCTACCCAATCTTACCGACTTTGAATAGGTGTAGTTTCCAAAAGCCTTGCAAGCCACCATGCCGTGGGCCGTCTTGCTGTGTAACAAGTACTAGCATTTGTTTTGTATTTTCACATGATTTCATTTGCTCTTGCAGCTACCCAGTGAGAATGTAATTCTCATTTACAGAATGAGGAAAATTTTGTTAAACAGATGACCCTAGCTCACAGAATGAAACCATGAGAATCTTTTTTTAACTTCAAATCCTGTCTCCTCTACTACATTGTACTTGAAATGCTTTATTCAGATGCATCAATAGACTAATTCTGCAAGTGAATTGGACAAATTAGAAGATTTTCTTCATTATAGAAGAACACAGCCTTCCATACTGTTGCCATTAGACAGCGAATACCTATGCATACTCATTCTGTATGTTAACTAAAATTGCTTATCTTGAAATATAAAGCCACTTCTTAACTTGAGGTGTGGTGGGACCTAGCAGCTGTTGACTTTGGGGAGCAGACCTCACAATGGAAAGTGAAGAATACCATGTCCAATTGAAATTACAAAGAAAATTGAATATGCAAGCTGTTTAGCTGGAATTTATAGAAACATTTGAATGAGGGTAACAGGCACATGCACATCCATTGTTGGACCTCAATGCTAACCTTTGAACTTCATGACTCAGAGTAGTGGCTGGTTATTATGAAAATTGGCAGTGTCAAATTTCACTAAGGATGATTGCCTTAAATTTTATAAACATACAGTCTATGTATAAAATGTGGTAGAGAGCTCAAAATTAATGTAGCTAGAAATAAAAGCAAATTGTCCTTTTTTATTTGAAATATCTGGGTGGGAAGAATACTACAGCTTGAACAATTTTCTCATTCAGCAATAAGGCCTGGGGATACAAAGAATTCTGCCTTCAAAGCACTGAGAGTCTAATGGAAGGTTTTAGAGTAATTGGGTGTTCCAATTACAGGAGTATGAAAACAGTCAAGTGCTGCAATACTCCTTGCTGTTCTCTAAAGCACACTTCTGCCCTAGAATTTGTGTAGTTTTTTCTGGACCACTCTTGAGTCTGCTTGGGCCACTTGGTCACCTCCTTCAGGTCTTTGTTCCAATACTATCTTCTTAGGAAGGCACTCTCTGCCCATCCTGTATAAAATCACTAAGCGTCCTGTCTACCCCCACTCCTACCTTAGTCTCACACAAACTATCTGCTCCCATCCTGCTTTTAGTTTTTTTATAGTACTTATCATCATCTAAAATTCTACCCCTTTGTTTTGTTTATTGTCTCTCACCACCCGAATAGAAGCTCTCTGAGGGCAGGGTGTGGGCATAGAGGGGTGATGGTGCCTGTTTTGTTCTCTTCTGTATGTAATGTACAGAATGGTACCAGGCTAACCATACATAGTTGTTTATTTAGATATTATTAAGGAGTTGATGCCAAAATACTATGGGAACATTTAAATGAATTGTGTCAAACCAAAAATTGTTATTCAGAATATATCAATTAAAAGTAACTGTTTAGCAGGCCACCTCTTTATACCTTGGGGATATATGACCTCTAACTTATGGGTAGAATGGTACAGAAACTGTTGGTAAGAATCGCATTTCTCAGGATCAATTCCAAGGTGTTTATCTAGCACATAAATGTTCAATAAAATAATCTGGTAAATGAATGGATGAGTTTAAAGTCTGGATAATGTCTGTTTTTAGTCTTCTTTAGTAGACTTTATATCTGCGCTACTTAAAGCATGGTCCATAGGTTGGTGCTGGTTTGTAAACTGTTACTGGTTTGCAACCAGTTGAAAGAAATTGAAACTAAGCATTTTAAAACTTTACAGCAATTTAATGTCTTCACGGTATTTTTTAAACTGTATTTTATAAAAGTATTACTCTGGAACAGGTTAGGGGAAAATGCGATCCTTAACTCCAGATGGTTTAAAATCTGCGTCCCAGAAAGTTGTGGGGTTGCCCTCAGTTACTTGTTGATGTGCTTGAAGTCCAGTTAACACTGTCCTTGAGAATGGTCCTGTTGTTACTTGTAGGCACCTTTGTGAGATGAGTTGCTAGAGAATAATAATTGATAAGTTGATCTTAATTTTACTGATAGAATGTCAGCTCTTATTTGCTCATCTAATGTCCATAGCATGTCAGTTTTCCCTCAGTGAACAAAACCAGATCTCACATTGTGAATCGACACTTTTAGTGGATATAGAAAATTAATTTTTTTGCCTAGGCTCAAAAAGCTTTTTTAAAAACTCATTTATTGAGATATAATCTATGTACCTTGAAATTCACCCATTTTATATGTATAATTTAATGATCTTTTAGTCGAATTTGCCAAGTTGTGTAACCATTACCACAGCCAACTTTTCTGTCGCCCCAAAACAGATCTTTTGTGCCCATTTGCTGTCACTTCGTATTTTCACGTTAGCCTCAGACGACCACTGACGTAGACTCTATCTCTTTGGATTCGTCTTACCTGGGCACATATGTGGTTTGCATGACATAATATGTAATCTTTTGCATCTTTTAGTTAGCATTATTTTAAGGTTCATCCACATAGCAGCGTGTATCGTTATTTTGTTCCCTTTCATTGTTGAATAGTATTGCCTTGTATGAGTATACTACATTTTGTGTATCCATTCATTAGTTGAGGGACATTTGCATTGTTTTTTTGACTGTCATCCATAATACTGCCCTGAACATTCGTTCGCCCTTTGAATGATGTCTTTTCATACTCTTATGTTTTCCTCTGTATGTCTTGTTTTGAAGTGCCTGTTCCAATATTTTACCCATTTCTAAACTGACTTGTCTTTTCTTTTATCTATTAAGTTGAAAGGATTCCTTGTATATTCTGGATATAAGTCTTTTGTCAGATATGTGACTTGCAAATGTTTCCTCCTAGTGTGTTACCTAAATTTTAATAATAAGACTCCGTTTGAATTTAGCACCCTTCCTTTCTAATGACTCTTCACATTTGAGCAGGAGTGTAGAACTACACCTTTTCTGCTGACAGTGACCCTGCTTAGGTTGACAGCCACCTGTAGCAAATTATGTATAGACTTAGTTAAATAAAGAAACTCATTCCACACTGTAATTTCCTGAGTTCAGGGATGTGAAGTTGACATTGCTAAGAGTATAGACTGTGGATTCCTTGTGTATTCTATACAGGTGGTAGGCCAGCAAGACTTAGAAGAGAAGCCAAGTACAGAACAAAGACAGTAGCTATGTAAGTTTCTATTTGCACCTTTTCCTGTGTAGAAGGCACCAAAAGTAAGTCTATGAATGATACTTAGGGAAAAATATTGTGAGGTTTTTGGCTTGGAGAGAAAAGAAATAGTTTAAGTAGTGTGGGAGAGATATTTTGTTGTATTCCTTGCTTTATGAGGAGGAGGATGCAAACTTCATAGAGTGGATAAAGAATAATGAACTTTATGCCTGATCTTTAAAGACATGATCTCCAAGAAGTCCCACTTTGTCTTTGTTTTATTGCAAACGTGAACTGTCTCTGCACTGGTCTTGGTAGAAGCTAGCAATTGCTGCCCTTTATGTTTCTGTTGAATAGTACATAGTATACTTGGGAATTTTATTTTCAAATTGTTCGCTAGGTTTTTTTCCCTTGAAGATTTTTTAATTGAGATAAATATCACATAACATGGTACTCACCATTTTAAAGTACACAATTCAGCAGTTCTTAGTATATTCACAATGTTGTGCAACCATTTCTACTTTCTGAACATCTCATTCACTCCCCAAAGAAACCCATACCTGGTATCAGTCACTTCCAGTTTCGTCATCTCCTGGGAACTGCTTTTTGTCTCTGCAGATTGAATAATTCTGGACATTTCATGTAAATGGAATCATATCATACATAATCTTTTACATCTGGCTTATTTCGTTTAGTGGAATGTTTTTTAGGTTCATTTCCGTAGCATGTTATCAGTACTCCATTCTTCTTTATTACTGAATAGTATTCCACCGAATGGAAGTATTGCATTTTGTTTATCCTTCAGTTCCTGGACATTTTAGTTATTTATTTTCACTCTTTGGCTATTACGAATAATGCTGCTGTGAACATTTGTGTACAGGATTTTTAGGTATATACCTAGCATTTTGGAATTGCTGGATGTCATAGTAACTCTCCATTCAGTTCTTTAAGGAGCTACCAAATTGTTTTCCGCAGTGGCTGGCACCATTTTTTATTCCCACCAGCAACACTTGAAGATTCCAATTTTTCACAACCTTGCTAACACCTATTGTCTTTCTCTGTTCTTTGTAAGTTATATCTGTCCTAGTGGGTGTGAAACGTATCCTACTGTGGTTTTATTTTTTTTGTTTGTTTGTTTTGAGACAGTCTCAAGCCCTGGGTAGAGTGTCGTGGCAATTCCAAACTTCTAAGTGTATACCTCAAAAGTCTGTACACAGATGTTCAGAGCAGCATTATTTGTAACAGCCAAAGAGTGAAAATAAATAACTAAAATTTCCATGAACTGATGGATAAACAAAATGCATAGCTGACAGCAACCTCCAACTCTTGGGCTCAAACGATCCTCTTGCCTCAGTTTTTCTGTTTTTAGTAGAGACGGGGTCTTGCTTTTTTGCT
Source organism: Otolemur garnettii (assembly GCF_000181295.1). Classification (NCBI taxonomy): domain Eukaryota; kingdom Metazoa; phylum Chordata; class Mammalia; order Primates; family Galagidae; genus Otolemur; species Otolemur garnettii. The sequence goes on along the minus strand of NW_003852440.1, from coordinate 3,450,175 downwards.
CAGGCTGGTCTGGAACTCACAAGCTCAAGCTGTCCACCCAGCTCAGCCTCCCTGAGTGTAGGATTGCAGGTGTGAGCCACCTCGCCCAGCCCCCGCTGTGGTTTTGTTTTGCATTTTCCTGAAGGCTAAAGAGGTTGAACAGGTTTTCATATGCTTATTATACATTTTTATATCTTCTTCAGAGAAATGTCTGTTCTAATCCTTTGCTCAAAACTGGTTGTTTAATTGTTCAGTTATAAGCATCAATCCTTTGGGTTGTGCTATCTCAGAAATAGGTTCAGATCCTCACTGTTGAGCCTGAACTAGTAATATAGTTCCATCCTTAAAAACTTACCCAAGGCCTAGCTCTTATTTTTGAGTATGATGATAATTAGACAAACATTGATTTCTGCTTCTGATTGGTGGAGAATTTTATTGTCATGAAAACAGGTTTTCAAAAGTATGTTTTGAGAAAGTATTATCATTGCTTTAATTTAAATTTGGACTAGTTTTGTCAGCAAATTGATAGACTGATAAAGTATCTCTGGTCCTATCCTTGATGCTCACTGGCAATGTTTAAGCAGAATTCTATACAACTACTTACTGACTCGTTATAGAAGAAATTCATGCATACTAAAGAAAGTGGATTAGATGCCCTTTGAGATAATTTCCAGCTCTAAGATTGTGGTTTTACTGCCTACAGCTGAATTTTGTCCTATGGAAATGGTTTAAAACGTATTGGATCTTATTTTCATTATCATTGTATAAAGAATTTGATTCTAAAGGTAATGTAAAAACAGAGTATTACTGTACTTCACTGTTTTTGAAATGATTTAAATTATTTCTCCTCTCACAGTTGTTTGCTTTCCTTCAGTTCTAAAGGATATATGTTTTGTTCTTACAGATTAGCAAGACATCTACAAAAAGAGGCCCAGTCTCAACACAATAATTCTGAATTTACAGAAGAACAAAAGGTACCATAAAATAATCTCTGGATATATCGCATTCCAAATGAAAAGGATTCCATCCTTCCAGTCCATTGAGCAAAAAACCCAAAACAAAAACTGTTATACTTAAGTATTATAAAAGGAATGTAACTGATTATGCTTTCCCTAACATGAAGTAATCATTTAGAAGGTACCGTGTAACTTATCACTTAATGAATTTCTTTACTCAGCCATTTAGACTTTGTTTAACTTTAGTGGAGACCATCTGTGCTTTGTTGAAGCGTAGGGGAACTCAAAAATCGGGGTTTGCCTAAACTTGGAAAATAAAAGGATTGTGAGTAATTGCATTCCACCTGACCACTTATTTAACTCTGAACTTTCACAACTCCTTATTTACCACATTTCAAAACCAAGATGAAACCAAGAGGAACAAACCAAAAATATCTGCTGCTGAAAACAATTAGTTAAAGTTAAGAACTTGGTATAAAAATCCATCAGCAAAATAAATGCATGTGGTTGCAAAATGTATCAATGGTTCTCTTTCTCCTTGAGTTAAAATTGTCCTGTCAAGTTGATACTGTAGAGATTATGAAAAAATCGGATACTTAAAAGAAGCTTTCCTCTAAAAAAGAGAACAGCAATGGGAGGAAACAACTCCCCATTTTCTCCTGGCTCCTATCTGTTGTTAAGGCAATCTTTAAGCTGTACGTAGTGGTGAAGAAAGTTAGTCTTTCCTTCATCTCTTAAGACACGGTGAAAACTATGGTGACTTAATTTGCTCTTATTCTTATTTTGCACAAGGGAGTAAGAGTAACTTTTTCTATACTTTTTTAAATCAGCCTAAACCAGTTTATTTTAGTCCATAGACCTATGTTGATTTGACTCTTACTTATAGGAGTTTGGGAGGAAAAAGTTTCCAAAGATTAAGGTTAGATGTATTTCTTATACAAGTCAGGGTATCTGCATTTGAAAAATATTTATGATCCTACTTTATCCAATGTGCTTTTGTGTGTGTATTTCAAAAAAAGAAAAAAAACAAAATCATGATGCTGCAATTTAAGGTTGTTTTTTTTTTTTCCTTAAGAATTGCTAGTATCCACAGTAGATTTATCAGACTTGAGATTTTAGCCCAGGAAAATAATTACCACAGAGAAAATGGCTGATTTGCTACAGGAAGGAACAAAAATTATATGTTTTATCACCTCTATAAGATCTGGAAAATTTCTCCAGAAATTGATTAGGAGATGATCAGCTGGCATCACAGAATTAAAAGTTAGCATACCTAAATTTTGATGAACAGAATCTCAGAATTCTAAGCATATAAATTAATAGCTAACAAAGATTGTTATTGGCTTGATGCTCAAAGCACTTTGGTTACAGCACCAGCCACATACACCAAGGCTGGCAGGTTCAAACCTGGCCCAGGCCGGCTAAACAACAATGATAACTGCAGCAAAAAAAAGCCGGGCATTGGGGTGGGCACCGGTAGTCCCAGCTACTTCAGAGGCTGAGGCAAGAGAATCGCTTAAGCCCAAGAGTTTGAGGTTGCTGTGAGCTGTGATGCCATTGCACTTTACTGAAGGTGACCTAGTGAGACTCTGTCTCAAAAAAAAAAATTAATTAAAAAAAAAGGAAAGTTATGAATGTAGAAAGAAAAATGAACACTTAGGGAATTAAAATGCCTAATGATCCCATGTTTTTTATTTCAGATTAATATTATGGTACATATGTTAGGTTACATTGTTTGCATTTGTTAGGTCAAGTCCAGGTTGTAGTTGAGCCCTTCACCCAGGAAGTATGTCTTATACTCCTACATTGCGCCCATTAAGGGAGAGCACCCAAGCCCCTGTCCTCTTCCCCCTCCGCCCTCCCCAGCTTCTTGAGTTTAATTTTGTTTTTCTCTCATGTGGGCTTGCAGCCGTTCATCTACTAGTTTTATATTAGTATCCAGTACATTAGCTGTTGCTTTTCCATTCTTGTGATACTGTACTTAGGAAGAGGGTCTCCAAGTCCATCCAGGTAAATACAAAACATACAAAGTCTCCATCTTTCTTTATGGCTGAATAATATTCCATGATATACATATACCATAGTTTATCCATTCATGAGTTGAAGGGCTCTTTTGGGCTATTTCTACATCTTGACAATTGTAAGGGGTCAGAAGTGTGGGTCCAGTTTCAGCCTTTTACAGGTGGCTAACCATTTCTCCTAGCACCTTTGATTAACTAGGGATTCTTTTCCCCAGTGCAGGCTTTTGTTTGATTTATCAAAGGTCAGATGGCAGAATGAGGCTGATTGCATCTCTGGATTTTCTATTCTGTTCTGTAGACCTATGTCTCTATTTTTGTGCCAGTACCATGCTGTTTTGGTCACTATTGACTTGTAGCATAACCTGAAGTCTGGTAAAGTGATGCCTCCAGATTTGTTTTTATTTCTTACTCTGGTTACATATGAGATGAAGAACTCTTTTTTCAAGATCTGCAAAGTATGACATTGGTGGGGTTTTTTTGGTTTGTTTTTGTTTTTGAGACAGAGTCTTACTATGTTACCCTTGGTAGACTGTCGTGGTGTCACAGCTCACAGCAACCTCAAACTCTTAAGCTTAAGTGATTCTCTTGCCTCAGCCTCCTAAGTGGCTGGGACTACAGGTGCTTGCCATAAGGCCTGGCTATTTTTGTTGCAGTTGTTTAGCTGGCCCGGGCCAGGATTGAACCCGCCAGCTTCAGGGTATGTGGCTGGCTCTGTAATCACGGTGTTATGGGCGCTGAGCTATGACTTTGGTGTTTTAATGGGGATTGCATTAAATCTGTAGATGGCTTTGGATAGTATGGACGTGTAAACAGTGTTAATTCTACAGCCACGAACATGGTATATTTTCCCTTGTTAATGTCTTCTATAATTTCTTTTCTTAGGGTTCCATAGTTCTCTCTATGAAGATCTTCCAAATCCTTTTTTAGGTATATTCTCAGGTATTGTACCAAACCTTCAAATAAGAGCGCATTCCTGTGTTGCAGAACATATTCCAAAACATGAGAAGGAAGGAACCTGCCCCAGCTCCTTCTATGAAGCAAATATTACCCTGATACCAAAACCAGGAAAGGACCCAACAATAAAAGAAAACTATAGACCTATAGCATTAATCAATATTGATATAAAAGTAGTCAACAAAATCCTAGGAAACAAAATACAGGCTACACATTCAAAAAATTATACATCATGATCAAGTAGGCTTAATCCCAGGGATGCTTCTCCACATAAACAGGAGCAAAAACGAAGACCCTATGATCCTCTCAGTAGATGCAGAGAAAGCATTTGATAGTACCCTTTTCTGATAAGAAAATAGGCATAGATCGTTCATTTCTTAAACTGACAGAAACCGTCTACGACAAATCCATCGCTAGCATCCTGCTGAATGGAGTAAAACCGAAAGCATTAGCACTCAGAACTGTAACCAGTAACTGTTGCATAGTCCTGGGGGTCCTGGCCAGTGCAGTCAGGCAAGAGAAGGATAGCAAGGATATCAAATAGGGAGTGAGGGGGTCAGACTTTTATTCTTTGCTGATGATATGACCTGATAATTAGAAAACCCCAGGTTGGGCTCGGCGCCTGTGGCTCAAGCGACTAAGGCACCAGCCACATACACCCAAGGTGGCGGGTTCGAATCCCCAGCCCGGGCCTGCCAAACAACAATGATGGCTGCAACCAAAAAATGGCCAGGCGTTG
>NW_003852440.1:3437902-3445392 GCF_000181295.1 Otolemur garnettii | reverse complement strand
CAAAAAAAAAAAAAAAAAGAAAACCCCAGGGTGTCAACTATGAGACTTTTGGAAGTGATCAAGAAATACAGTAATGTCTTGGAATGTAAAATAAATATCCATAAATAAGTAATATTAATATACATCAACAACCATCAAGCTGAAAAATCAGATCACAGGCATAATTCCCTTTATAGTAGCTTGAAAGAAAATGACCGCATATTTCTTAATCACCTATTTGCCTTAAGTTACTAATAAGCCTTATTTTCAACATCTTTTGTTTAGGTATAGGACCCATGAGTCACATGATCTCAAACAAAGTGATTTGACCTTCTAAAACATGAAAATTACAAAAAAAACCTTCACGAAATGAACCTTTTCATATGATGATAATTTAGACTAATGAGTAAAAATTAACTCTTTTTTATTATAATTTTCTTTAACTTTCTAAAGCTGAAGCTCTAATGCTCTTTATTCTTTAATCTGTAGCTGTTCCTTAGCAGCCACATGACTGCTATTTTTTTTTAGTTTATCTTTGGATGAAGACCTATGGATCTTTCATCCCAAAAGGACTAGGAAGCAGCATGACCTAGAGGGGAGAGCAGAGATCTGGAGTCAAGAGTCTTGTATTCTGGCTCTGGGCCTTAATTTTCTTACGTCTGAAATTTGGGGTTAGAGAACCTAAATGATCTTAAAAGGTATCCCTAAGTCTTACAAGGTCCTCTACGTTTTGTACCTCTTCTTTGTGGGAGGCCTGTTTTTTTGCGTATTGTACCTCTTCCTTTTTAGGATGCCTGATTCCTAAGGTATTTATTTTTTTCCTGCCTGTGGCTGCCAATTGTATCTAGAGACCTTGTGCCTGCCTGCCTATTCCATGGGCTTAGAGAAGGATCCCCGGATTATTCTGTATTATGTTATGAATGTAAAGCAAGTTGTAGCATTTAAAAATTTGTCTTTAAAAAGGCAAGTGAAACATTCACAATGGACATGTAGGCCTTATTTGAATGTAACATAGGAAAAATTTATTGGAGGCTCCAAGTTAATAAATGATTAGAAAAGAAAGCCCTTCCAGGTATGTTCTAGGGAACACTGATTGTCAGAAATTAATAGATGTTATTTGAACAGAAACTTTGTGACTTCTCAGGGCCTGTAGTATGTTAACATATATGTCAAATATATCAAAGAGTTTGGATTTTAGAATTTATTTGCTTTTGGAAGTCTCCCTTCTCCCTTTATAGGACGGTTCATTGAGTTTAGTGTTCTGAACCATATTATTAGAAATTTTGATATAAGGTTGGCACCTGTGGCTCACAGGAGTAGGGTGCCAGCTCCCTATACTGGAGATGGTGGGTTCAAATCCAGCCCTGGCCAAAAACTGCAAAAAAAAAGAAAGAAATTTGATATAAAGTTTTGGATCTATAAAACTTATTAAATAGCAAACCTGGCACATAAGCAAAAGGGGAAAAAAAAATTTCATTGTATTTTGGAGAATGATCCTTACATTGGTCCAAGCAAACTGTTTTTTATTTTGAATTGTATTCTTTATACTTTTACTATTTTCAGTATTTTTGTAGCAGTGGCAAATTTTAGAATCATGCCAACTATTCGATAGTTTGTGAGACTTGAGATAAGATTTTTTTTTTAAGCCAATCGTATTTTTAAAATACTTCCTTTATGAAGATTTTTACTGTCTACCGACCAGTGAGTTCTCAGAAATATTTGATGTATAAATGCTTTTTTTAGATCTTTAAGTTATTGATATTTATTCACAATTATTATTTTAAAAGAAATCCTAATTTTTTCAGTAAACCCTAATTTTTGAGGGAATAACATACACACATTTTCACAATGCTTATTTTAAATCTAAAGAACTCTAAAGCAAAACCACTGATTTCTAATGCTAAATGGAGATAATACTATGAAAACTGCATATATACTTTCTTAATGTCCTCAAGGATTTCTGGTATAAAATAAGAAAGTTCATGATTCTTATTTGATTCTCCCTCATGATTAGTTCACTTAGCTTTCATTTCAGTTCCCAATGGTTTGGTCGTTGTAACAACCGGGTATAGTAGCCAGCAGTTAACTGCCAAGAGCTTCATTCCGTTGAATTCCGAACTTTGGTGTAGTAAATTTTCTCATGTAAGTTTCTGGACAGAATAGAACATCCTGTCTCATGATGCTTAGAAAGTATTTCCCTGTTTTGAGTCAGATTTGGTGGTAATGAGATTCCTAGCACTGTCTGCTTGTGTTATATTTTACAGGGTTCCATTACTCCCCCGCTTGCCTGTCTCCCTCTTTCCACCCTGCCCAGCTAGACGGTAGATGACTGGCTGTTTAAAAAGTTAAGTGTAAGGGCGGCACCTGTGGCTCAAGGAGTAGGGTGCAAAACTGCAAAAAAGTCTAGATTGAGACTATACTACTTTATGTGTGTTTTTTAATCCTATTTTTCCTTACATAAATTGAATACATTTAAAGAGCTAAAATTAATTTAGCTCTTTAATTATCCATTTTTATTCTATCTTTTCCTATAACTGTTCTTTTGAGCTATCAATTTTCCTAGCAATGACAAAGTAAAGTAGCCAATATTCTTCAAATGAAAGTATTTTTTATTTCTATATCATGTTAGGTATGACCAATTAATTTGAATGAAGTGCCTATAATTCAAGTGTATCTAATATTAAACTTCACTCACCTTCAATGCTTAGTGTTATTGTACACTAATAGTCAACACTGTACTCTAGCACATGTGAATTTGTGTTTCTTAACAAGTCAGTTTTTTGAACCATTTATTTTTAAGAAAGGTGAAACAATTCCAGCAGCAAGAACTTGATTTTGACCCTAGTAAATGCTACATGTTTTAACAGTTAATGCCACAGCTGAAGTGATAGTGAGTTTGGGTGTGGTCCCTTAAAATAGTTATGAATAATTCCTATTGGTATTTTGCCATAGTTCAGTAGATTTCTGTTTAAAAACCTATTGCTTCTGCTTAACTTGAAGAAATGCTTAAATTTAAAATAGTTTGTGGACTCAGAGTTGTTAAACTATAACATTTTACCTTACATGTTAAAAGCAAGAAATCAAATGGATTTTATGGTAAAGAAGGAAAAGACATTAACATTGTAAAAAATTACTCATTGATACATATCAATATAGACAAACTTATTTTTAAAAGAACACAGAGTGTATGGCTGTATTTTAGAGAAGGCATTGATGTCCAGGGCAAATTACTTAACTTCTCTGCTTCAGTTTTCCTATCTATGAAATGATAGTATCTGATGCAGGATTCTCAGTGAGGAGTTTATAAATCACTTAGGAGAGCCTGTCACTTAGTAAGCACTCAATGGTTATCAGCCATTGCTATAACTCTTATTATTATTTTTATGTTTAAAATAGGTTTACTAGTTTTGTCAGAGTTGGGTATGTGTAAACAAAATGATCAGGAATATTAGATTTTATATGGAAAACTATTGCTGGTTTCTATACAGTAGTTATTGGAGAGAGTGAATAACTCTGCCATGAATTTCCTGAATGCTTTTGTAGTTACTATGTATAACAGTTATTTTCTAATGTAATCTCTAAATGTAAATTTTCAGAATAAAATCAGACATTTTCTAAATTCTTATATTGGGATTAAAATTAATCTGTATGGATTATGGAGATAGTATTGTTACTTGTTCCTCAGCTCCGAGTCGTATCTTGCTCAGTAGTGGTTTATTCTGTGATTGTTCCCTCAGTTTCTTACTGTAAATACAATAATTGTATAGTGCCCACTAGTGCAAGGTCCAGGCGCCAGGACCACACTCAGCAGTGCTCTTCTTTGCTCTTCATTTGCCTTCTAGAGAACATTGACAAAAGAGAAAACCATCAAATCCAGTTTACTTTTGTGAGTCATCAGTATATTTAGAAAAATAATTTTTTTCTAGAATATTTCATTGTGCAGGTATTGAAAACATTGTGCATAAATATTTTGCTTTTATAATCTGGATTTATTTCTAATAAAAAGTTAAATATCTTTTTTGAAAACTTAACCAGTTTTAATGGGCATAATTCAGCTGCCTGCTCTGCTGGCGGTTTCTTATATGAATCTCCTTTTCTTTTCTTCTCCAGTTATTTGTATTTGTGTTCTGACTACTGTTTTCCTGGATTGTTGAAATAACCTGCTTGATTTTGCTTTTAGTCTTTCCCCTTCTTTGTTTTGCTGTCTGTATGATTTTGTCACGTCCATCTTACAGGGCAGATCTGATAGAGATGCCTAACTGGTCTTGAAGGTCCATTTCACAGTGACTTCCCTCTTCTCCAAGCTTTTCAAACTTATCTCCCCCTGATTTCAGTTTGGACCTTTAGGCAGTAGAGCCATGACATCCCCTAATTCTTTAACTTCGAAATCCTCCTAGTCATTGGGACTTGATTCCTAGTATAGATCTTGTTCTGTTTCTTCAGTAGATATAATGGCTTGCTTTGCTAAAGCTTACATAATCAAGTGTGTCTACTTTATATTATAATGATTTTGTATGTGTTTCATCTCAGATAACAGAACACGAGCCTATTAAGTCAAGGACTATGACTTATCCATTTTATAGCTCTTTACGTAAAATAGATCTGTCTGTAAAACAGATCTGACTATAAAATGTGCCGTTGTTCATCACAAATATTGGTTTTGCTTAGTGTTGTCTTTGTATAATTGAACAAGTCGGAGTTGGACGTAAGTCAAAAGTAAATGATAGCATTATGCTAACTTTCACATATTTTTAAGTTCTTCTAGTGAACTTCGGGCTTTCTAGAGAAGAAAAGGGAGGGAAGATGTTAGGAAGGCCTTTTCATTGTCCTTTAAATCATATCTAAAGCTGTCACCAAATTAGTTGTTGTTCATTAAGTAAGAAAAGAATATATACTCATCTCCCTTCCCTTAGCTCAGTCCTTTGCCTCCTGCTTCTCTTCTCTAAAGTCTGCAAGATGCTAGAAAGAAATAAAATTTAACTTATTTAAAGGAATTATATATCTCATCAATAAAAAATTGCCATGCTTTTGACAACTAACAGTTATAAAGAGTTTGATATTTACAGCTTCTTTTTTTCCTACAGAAAACCATAGGCAAGATTGCGACATGCTTGGAATTACGAAGTGCAGCTTTACAGGTACACGAGCTTTCTTCCCCTCTTTTTAATACAAGAAAAATAAATTATTCTGAATCATTCTGATAAAACATTAGATATTTGTGCCAAAAGTAGTAGTATTTCAGAAAAGTTTTGTAACAATGGGAATTCATCTATTAAACTCATACATAAAAGATTTAGCTCATGTTTTATAAACTGCAAAATAAAAGATGATTTCTTTTTTTTTTCTGTTACCTTTAGCCTGAATGTTCCCAGAATGCAAAAATAAACAAAAACTAGTTTGGGATTTTTCATTTTCTACCTTCAAGGCAAGAAACAGGTTCTTGTAAATGTTGTTTCTTGCCACTTAAAAGACTCGGTGTACAATGAAATCTTTGTAATAAAAAGATGTAATATGTTTATTTTAAATTTAGTCTACACAATCCCAAGAAGAATTTAAACTGGAGGACCTGAAGAAGCTAGAACCAAGTAAGTTTTCTTTTATGTCTTTTTAATGATACTCCTTTAGAAAAAGTTAATTTTTTATAGATACTAAGATTATCATAGATGTTAATTTGATTTATTTGTGCTACTATCTAGTGCTAGGTGATTTTTTTTTTCATACTTTTATAATTCCTATAATGTTTGTGGTAATTATTGTTTGTATTTCATTATAAGATAGATTATATCTTGTCTTTATTTTGTCTTAATCACCTCAGTGAGACTGTAATCACTTTGGGACCATTAGAGCAGTGTCTAGTAGAGATCTAAGCTGTAGTCCTTGATGCTCGTGTTTACTACACGTCACTGAAAACTTCAGTCCACTTGCTGGAGCTGCTCTACAAACTATTTCCATATTGTCTCCACTTACTGAAGTAAACAGTTCCTTCACATGTTTTGGTGGTTAAGATTATGCCAAAGGAAGCTCTTTGCTGGTTGAAATGCATGTTATTTTAGGAGAAATGTTTGTAATATGGGCCAATGCTCAAGAGTTGAAGTAAGACCAAATGAATGCAACTCGGGATTCTCATCTGTCATCGAAACAAGATTGTACATCTTAACATTTTTATGCAAATCGGGAATTGTAGGTTCTATTTATTCATCTAAGTCAAATTCTTAAGTTGGGAATCGTAAGATCATAGTATTTTAAAGGCGTAAAGGAGTCCTAGGAGTCGTATAGTTGAGTTCTTTACTTGGTGGTTGAAGAAAGAGATGAAGTGATTTGTCCTGTTTCACATCAACCCTTAGTAGCTGAGCAGGGCCTGAATCTCTGGACAGTCAGACTGGTTCTGTCCTCACTGGGGCAGTCCTTCTGATGTTTTCATGTCTCAGGTGAGAGAATCTGTCTCATAAGAACTGAAGAGAATATTCACATAAAGTCTACAAACCGCCAATTTCTAATTCTTTTATAGCAAGTCTGACAAAAACATATATATTATAGAAGTAGTGAAATGTGGTTGTAATTGTGGGTCCAGGACAAGAAAGGAACTTTCAGAGTCTATACCAAAAGGGATCTGGGCTTGGTGCCTGTAGCTCAGCGGCCAGGGTTCCAGCCACGTACAACGAGACTGGTGGATTCAAACCCACCCTGGGCCTGCCAAACAACAACTACAACAAAAATATAGCCAGGCATTGTGGCGGGCGCCTGTAGTCCTAGCTACTTGGGAGGCTGAGGGAGAGAATCACTAAGCCCAAGAGTTTGAGGTTTCTGTGAACTGTGATGGTACGGCACTCTACCAAGGGCAACATAGTGAGACTCTGTCTCAAAAAAAAAAAAAGAAGGGATCTGATTTGTATTGTTTGAGTTGGTCAAGAAAAGTAACCCAAAAAATGGGAATACTTGGTAGATTGGTTTGTGACTCTAGTTGCTTTTGCAATTGTTAGGTGATCATATTTCTCTCTTAGAACACCATCCTTCTGAAAATGGCAAAAATTATGATGAACCATGTCATTTTAATAGTTTTAGTTTCTTTATATAATTCATAAGCTTTTTGTTATAAGACATAATTTTATATTCAGAAATAGTTCTTATGTATACACAATAATAAGGATGCCAATAAAATAATGTAAAATTTCTCACAAATTTTTATTTTTAACTACTGCATTTTTATACCTAGAATTTTGTTTTGATTCTTCTTAAAGCATTAACAAATACATTTTATAAGATTATTTTTAGTAACTTTGTTAAGATATAATTCAAATACTATACAGTTCACCTATTTGAAGTGTATAGTGGTTTTAGTTTATTAACAGAGTTGTGAAACCGTCCCCACAGTCAATTTTTAGGACAGTTAAGATATCTCTGTTATATAATGACTCTAAAGAAAATTATCATGTTTAATTTTTTTCATGATAAAAGTAATTAAGATTTTGGCTTATTATTTAGTTACTAGTTTCCATTAGTTTTTTTTTTTT
>NW_003852440.1:3417908-3435016 GCF_000181295.1 Otolemur garnettii | reverse complement strand
TTGAGCTATAGGCGCCGAGCCAGAAGATATTCTTAATAACTGATACAGATTTCAACTTGTTTTTTTGGCCAGGGCCAGGTTTGAACCTACCACCTCCGGTAGATGGGGCCAGTGCCCTACTCCTTTGAGCCACAGGCGCTACCCCAGATTTCAACTTTTTTACTGATGTTTCATACATATTAACAGTTGTTTTTTTTTTTTTCTATTTTGTTATTAAAACGTCATTTCTGTGTTTTCATTTCTGATATAAATGATACGTTGTCTTTTTTGTCACCCACTCCCCCATTCTTAGTATCTGGCACAATAATATGTGTGTGATTAATTGATATTTATTGAATTGAATTAATAGTTTACTCATCATGATCAGGCAATCATGTACCACGTTTAGAAAAGATGTTTTTATAATTTAAAAATATAGTGCTTCTAAGTGAGACCAGAAACACTAAGATTCGAGTCAGCAACACGGGACAAGGAGAAAGCAGGTTGCCATGTGTGAGGCAGGCTCACACCTGTGTGGGACTTTCCACTTCCCCAGGTAGTTCATAGATGTCACTGGATTTCGAGTCTCTCAACAGTTTGTAAAGGATGTGGTATTGCTATTGCAGAATCAAGAAAACTGAGATTCATAGTAGCTATGTGACTTCAAATCACTGGCGTAATTGTAGGGCTAGGATTTGATTTCAAACCTTCTAACCTTATCTGCTGCCACTTCCCCTCGGCTTATCGCACTGTAGCTGTACAGTCTATTCTATTCTCTGAACACGCCTACCTAGTTCCTGCCTCAGAACCTTTGTTTTGCTCTAGCTTGTTCGCTAATACTTGGAAAGAAGCCCTTCTGCTTGAGCCATTTGTTGGTTCCTCTTATTTTAAGTCATGGCTCAGATATTTTCTCATGATCTGGTTTTGAAGGCGCACCCTGTCCACCTTAGCTAATGTTCTCCCTGTACCCCACTTACTCCATGACACAGTCCTTCAGGCTGTGCCCTTCCTGACACTAACTGTATACAATCTTACATTGTATTGTTTGCTGGCTTATTCATTGTCTACTTTTCTTGACCAGGATCTAAGACCATCTATGTGGGCTGCAACCCTCTGCCTTGATCACTGTTATCTTCAGTATCTAAACCAGTGACTGGAGCATTATGGATACTCAATAATATATTTGTTGAAAAGGAGGAAGAGGAAGAATGTTAATCTAGATACGAGTCTCAGACTTCTTCATCACTGGAGGGTTTAGGACAGAGTACATCTATATGAAGTCCCTATTGGAGTAGTCCTGTTAATTGCAACCTGTGCTCTTTGGTTTTCCTCTTTGGGGATGCCAGTGTACCACACTTATTTTAGCTTTAAACTGTAGGACTCCAAAACTAAAGGCCAAATAATTTGAGTACAAAAGCATGGGAGCTGTTTAGGTTGCACAGTTAATGCTGTGAATTTACCTTGATGTATTTGCAGGTAGTTCCTGGGAACTCAAAAGGCTAGAAAAGAAACACTAAATTAAACACGTATACTACCTCTCCAGATACAGCTAGAATTTAGAACATCTCTCTTTAAGTTTGCATGCCAGAATGTAATCACTGAAGATAGATTGACCCAAATCAGAACACCCGAATGGTACCATGTCTTTTGAAGACTTGTCTTGAGGATACATCCCTCTTTGTGTAATGTGTGTGTATGTGCAATTATGGATCGCTGGACGTTAGGATGGAGGCAGCTAGTCAGGCAGTGTTGTTTGTGTGCAGTCATCACGGAGTGCACTTACACAAACCTTGACAGTGTAGCCGACGACACGCCCTCCCGGGACTACACGCCCTCCCGGGTAGAGCGTGTTCCTGTACGGAATGCTGTAGGCAGTTGTAACACTATGATAAGTTTATGTGTTTCTAAACATATGGAAACATAGAAACGGTGCAGTGAAAACATGATAAAATTAAATTAAGTAGAAGAAACACACTCCAAAATAACAATAAAAAGTATAGCAAGTGCAGTACTACATAAACTAGATAGTATAAAAAGTATAGTACAGTAGTAGGATATACAGTCTAGTAGTAGTGTACTAGGTCATAGGAATTTTTCAGCTCCATTATAATTTTATGGGACCGCAATCATATATGTAGTCCATTGTGGACTAAAATGGTTATTTGGTGCATGATTGCATATAAAATACATTTTACCATAAAATAAATAAGATAATTATATAACCTCGCTACTACCAACTTTACAAGTTTGATGGCATTGCGGGGAAATCTACTCAGAACAGAGAATAAAATGTGCTCGTACGCCTCTAGCAGGTCATCTTTGATACCCTTCAGCGAAAGTACTGCGGGGAGGAGGTGTTTTCTTCTCTGGTGTCCCATGTCTCATCTAGGACCTTGTACACAGGAAAACTACTTGGGGGTTCATTTTCTATGAGGTTCTGAAGGTCTCTAACTTATTTTCCTTGTGGGTCTGACAGTACTCTGAAAATACTGGTACCTGAAGTATACAATGGATATTTTTATTTAGCTAATTCAAATGCACTGTGGCTCTTGAATAGTAGTAAGGCTGGGAATTTGAAATATATATTAATATGAAAAGTAAAGATGATTAAAAATTTAACATATAATTTGTGATTTTGATTTCTGGGAGTATTCATGTTTCTTTATCTTTTTATTCTAGTTCTAAAGAATATTCTTACATATAATAAAGAATTCCCATTTGATGTCCAGCCTGTCCCATTAAGGTAAAATAAACATTTATATTTGTCTTTTAATTTTATTATCAGTTTTGTACCTATATTTTGGATATTTCTGGGTTTTTTTTTTTTTTTTTAAATATCAGCTTTGGTTTTTGGTTTTGTGAGATGGGGTCTTGCTGTGTTGCCCAGGCTGGTCATGACCTCTTGGGTTCAAGTGATCCCCCACGTAGCTGGGATTACAGGCATGTGCCACCACTCTCTACAGTTTAGGTATTATTAATATTATTGGCATAAACATTCTTTCAGTATGTCAACATTTTTTATATCAGCACCTTAGCTATGATATGAGTTGTGAGATTTCACTAATATATTCAGTTTCATAGCTCACTGTTTTTTCTGCCCCTTTCCTTGCAGAAGAATTTTAGCACCTGGTGAAGAAGAGAATTTGGAATTTGAAGAAGATGAAGAAGAGGGTGGTGCTGGAGCAGGGTCTCCGGATTCTTTCCCTGCTAGAGTTCCCGGTGGGTATCACTCATTAAAAATAGTATTTAACGTAAACTAAGGTTGGAGTGTTTGCAACTTATTTTGATATTTGGTAGTGGGGGAGTAAGTGAAACCTCTACAAAGCCCACGCCAATCTTGGGCAAGTTTTTGTGGCCATGTTATTGGCAGTAGCTGTTTTATTAGTGTCAAAGTATCTGTAAGTGTCTGTGTCCAGAGTCTGAAACGCACTTACATGTTCAGTGATTCACTAGGAGGACTGAGGGCTGAACACATAGTTAGGATCACAGCTAGGCTTTGGTACAATGAGAGAACCCAAGAACAGAATCAACAAAGGGAAAGGGCATGTTGGCAAAGTCTGGAGGAAACCAGGTGAAATCGTCCAAGGATCCTTTCCAGTGGAGTCACGTAAGATTTACTTAATCCCAGAAATAAGTTGTAACAATGCGTGAAACGCAAAATGTTATCCACTAGGGAAACTCAGTAGAGGGTCAGTGCTCAAGACTTTTCCTGAGGACTGATTACTATATTTTGCCATGTGTAATGCAGCCTGTCTGTATTCCTTGCCCAAACTTTCAGGAAAAAAAAAATTTGTTTTAATTTTTTTAATCAAACTTTTATTTGTTTATATTTAGGTAGTTGTTTTTTGTATTGTAAAGGAATTTTAGTGTTTATTTTATAACATTATGGTACAAGAGTATACTTTTAATGCATAAGCATAAATAAAAATAATTAAAAATACTTATATAGATAAGAAATTAGTACTACCCATGTATAGAGCACAACCTTATTTTTCCCTCAGAAATTTGGGCAGAAAGTGCACATTATACATGGCAAAATATGGTATGTATGTGTCTTCTGTCAAGCACAGACCGAAATTCCAGACTACGGAAGGAAAGCAGGTGTTCAATGCAAACCACATCTGCACAGTTTAGGCACAATGACCAATCTTTTATTTATTTATTATTATTTTTGAGACAGAGTCTCATTTTGTTACCCTGGGTAGAGTGCTATGGCATCGTAGCTCACAGCAACCTCAAACTCTTGGGCTGAATCAATTCTCTTGCCTCAGCCTCCCGTGTAGCTGGGACTACAGGTGCCCTGCCACAACACCCGGCTACTTTTTAAAAGACAAGGTCTCACTCTAGCTTACACTGGTCTCGAACTCATAAGCTCAGGCAATTCACCTGCCTTGGTATCCCAGTGTGCTAGGACTACAGGTGTGAGCCATTGCACCCAGCCCTTTATTCTTTTTAAGACAGTCTCACTCTGTTTGTCCCAGACTATGGTGCTGTGGTTATTAGCTTATTTCACAGCAACCTAAAACTCCTGGGTACAAGCAATCTTCCTGCCTCAGCCTCCTGAATAACTGGTACTATAAGCACCCACCACAATTTCCAGTTAGTTTTTCTGTTTTTAGTAAAGATGGGGTCTAACTCTTGCTCAGGCTGATTTTCAACTCCTGAGCTCAAGAGATCCTCCTGCCTCGGCCTCCTAGAATGCTAGGATTATCACTGTGCCTGGCCTCACAGTGACTATTTTTACCAGAGGATAGTGGAACCCTCCTAAATTCAAGTTCCCAGATGCTAGCCATGGGCTGACCTTACAAGCTGGCCTTTCTAACAGTAACAGTCGTAGGCCTGCTGTGTTAACTTTTCTCTGCATACTGTTGTAAGTACATCTTCAGTTAATCAGCTCACGACGGTTAAAACTGGACCCTAGAGGAATGGATACTAAGCAGTTGCCCTATCCCCTCCTATCTTGTTTTAGGGAACCAAAGACTATACAGCAAGCCCTTTTTATATTTATGGAAGATCCTTTTCTCCCTGTGAGTAATCTAGGCAAGTACACTGGATAAATTCCTTGCGTCTCCCAATTACTGCTTTGCTCTGTCTTGTTCTTACACAGTGCACAGTTTTTATTTCTATTAAACTAGTTCACTTTAGGAGACTTAGCAATATGCTGCAATCCTATGATGCTTTCTTCTATTTCTTTATAAAATAGGATAATAATAATGCCTAACTGATAAAGTTATTGTGAAGATTAAATAAGGTTCTATTTGTAAAGTATTTAGCATGGTACCTTTCAAATGCCAAATATTAGTGATGGCTGTTATTCGTCACAGTTCTAAGTGAGGATAGCAACACCCACGCCACAGGATTATTGGAAACATTTCAGGCACCGTAGATGGTAGCTGTTACTGTTAATGATGTTTCTTTGGTATAGGGCATTATTTCCAGTCTGCTTTATGAAGAGAGAACTGTATTTTTCTTGCTTTTGTCATATTTGTAGGAAGTTTCGAGATTGCTGGGATGGTGAAGTAAATTATTTTGCTATTTTACGGTATCAGTGATTTTATTCCATTTAAAACCATGTGCTGTAGCTACCAGTCTTGTAAATTTCTGTCTGGTTGGTTTGTTTACTTGCTGTACTTCTGTAGTCAACAAGAAGCAGGTGATATAAATCATGCGGCAGACAGATTAAGGTCTTTATGGGGTCCCGGTTGCTAAGTTGAAAAGAAATTTCTACCACAGGTTAAGTTCATTTGCCATGTAAGGCGAAACCTATTGTAACATTTCATTTCAGAGATACAGATAGTTTCCTAAACCCTTCTAGTCCCTGAATTTTTCACTAAGGATAAGAAAAAGTTGTTGTAGTTTAATTAGCATTTATTTGGTTTGGGATCATATTACCTGTGGCCTGTACCATTGAAAAATAACTTATAAAATTATATTCATTGAAAATGTAATTTAAATAGGAAAGTACCATTTAACTTAATTATATATCAGGGAGACGTTGTTACCCCCAGGGAACCCAAGATTTTAGTAATAAGTAGGCTGTCTCTATGTTGTTGAGTCAAGGTGGCTCTAGGGATTGTGCGACTTTTTTGAAAGTTCAGTATTATGTACGTAGAGAGAGAATTCGTTCTTTTCAGTGTGCAGCTTTATGAGTTTTGACAAGCACATCTACTAACCGCTGTCACTCTAAGCTAATGAGGTTGGTATGTAGCTATGGTATGACCAAGAGTAGATTTTTCCCATTTAAAATTAAAAATAACTTTTTAGCCAACCTTTCTTGAAAAGAAAAAAAAAAGAAGTATTTAAATTTATCTTTGATATGAATCTCTTTCCTTCTGAAAAATTTAAAATCTCTAAGGCAAACATATAACCAACTTATCCAAAATGAGAGTTAACTTTTCTAAAGGTAATCTTTGTAGATTTTATTTAGAGAGTTTAAATTTACAATCTATTACTTGTAACCTGAAAATTAAAACAAAGCCAAGTCAGGATTTTATACAAGACTTTTAAAAACATGTACTTATAAGTAACATGGTCAAGCTCAAATATAGGCTTACCAGTTTCAAAGTTATTATATATATGTGTTGCTTCTTCATCTCTTAGTAGGCTTACGTATGTATAAAACTAAGTTATTTTTGAATCTCAAAGTAATAAAATTTACTTCTTTAATATCAACCTTATTTCTTGCTGTATAAATACTCAATTCTGAGTTGAACTTCAGAGATAAGAAAATACGGATTTTACTTTTAAGTTGAAAGGAAGCGATTTCTTGCTCACAAATGTAAGAAGTTGATAACTATGTAATGTAATGGTTACATAGTTACATGTATGTAAATGTAAGGGCAGTGTGTTCATTGCTTTTGTGTGTGTCTCAGGGCAGTCTTCTCTCAGAGAAATCCAGAACATGTGTAGGGACCAGGCCGTGGACATCATCTAAGTGCATAGTTAGACCGCAGCACACAGAGTTCTCCCTCCTCACTCAGTCTCAGGTTCTCGGGCTGAGCAGAGGAATCAGTCTCCCGCAGGCACGTGTTTGTGCTGAAAGGGAAAGAGAATATGGTTTGATTCTGCTCTGTAGTTTCCCAGCTGCTTTTCAGTGGACTTGTTCGTCCTCTCTCTTGCTCTCAAGCCTACGTAGTTTTGGAAACATTTCAAGATATCCTTTTATAATTTAATTGTTTTCTTTTAAATTTGTGAAGTCTATCATTTGAATCAAAAGATTTTCTTCAAAGGTTTGCAGAGCTCTGAGTTCTTGTGAAATGGGTATTGAGTAGGCTACATTCTGTGGCTCTTCTTATTCAAGGCACTCAGCCACATCTGGTCTATTCTTTCTTGAAAGTACTCTAGCACCTCGCCTTTCATCTTGACCACCTGTTGGCAATTCTTCCTTGCTTGCTATAGGAAATGATGGATTACTGATTTTTAACTAGCAACCCCACATGAAGTATGTGCCCCTGACTCATGCCAGGCTTTGTGAGTTCATTAAGTTATTTTTTCCCAGCTGTAATACAGTGATACTTGTCAGCCAACCATGATTCAAATCACATATATCTGATCAAGGAAAGATAGACGCAAATGAAATTTAGTAAATTTCTGGCAGCTGTCAATAAAGAAAATAAAACAAATATGTCTTTTTTTATACATTTGACAGCACAAATATGCACTTAAAAAATTGGATATCAGAGAATCTCAATAGTATCAGATATATGAATTTAATTAGAAGTAACTTAAATCTAAATCATTGAAAACTGACAAAAAATATGTATGTTATCACATATATATGATAGTACTTAGTTTCCATTTTGGACACCTGATTGAACTCTGTCCTAAATATATGGATAAAAACTTACATAATTCTTGTTCACGACTTTTTTAAAAAGCACCATGCCAAAATAATGACTAACTCACCTCTCATTGAAGTAGCAATGCCTGTGACAAATATCTTAGATTAAGTCAAACAAATAAAATTACTTAAAAAACAAACTCACATCACAGTCTTTTCAAAAGATACACTCCATAGTAATTTTCCTAGAAGTCATTGCTGCTTTAACATTCTAATCTATGTAATAATGTACTAATATTTTGGAACAAAGGCTATCATAACAATTCCTGTTTTATAATAGTAGGAGAAAAATCTTCCTTTTGTTGTGATGTGTGATGCAAACAACAGCAATAGTTTTTTTTTTTTTGAGACAGAGCCTCAAGCTGTCCCCCTGGGTAGAGTGCCGTGGCATTACAGCTCACAGCAACCTCCAACTCCTGGGTTCAAGCGAGTCTCCTGCCTCTGCCTCCCAAGTAGCTGGGACCACAGGCGCCCGCCACAACGCCCGGCTATTTTTTGGTTGCAGCCGTCATTGTTGTTTTGGCGGATCCGGGCTGGGGATTCGAACCCACCACCTTAGGTGTATGTGGCTGGTGCCTTAGCCAGTTGAGCTATAGGCGCCGAGCCAGCAATAGTTTTTAAAGCAAAAAGAATAAGATGAGTAAAGAAATGACAGCCTTTCTCTTCTATATGTGAGGACAGGGCCCGAAAGGTTTTCTCTGACTTCAGTTTCCTTCCATGTAACCCCAGCCTGCACAACTCTAGGTTGGGGGCTCCTTCATAGTCCAGTTCCCCACAGACCTTATTGTCCTGAGCATCTTTGGACGCACACACAGAACGACGTGAATGTAAGAAGATCCTACTCTATGTGAAGATCTTCGTTTGTGCCAGCTTCCTTTTGGAATGAAAAAGTCCAGGTGAGGGCTGAGGGGCTGGAGAAGCTCCTCCGCCTTTGTCTGGTCGCTGGACACCATGACAGTCCCCTGGGGACTCAGATGCATGATTACCTCCCCTCCCCATGGTGACAGTGGCTATAACATGTTTGGCTGCCAGGCGCTGTTGCTAGGTCAGGACGCTTTCACATAGTTTTCAAAACATTGATTAGTTAGCTAGTGTTTGCTTAACAAACTTGGCCAATTTTGTGATGTCACTTAGAACCTTTCTTATCTATAAGAGTTTTGACACTGGCACCTCAGTGAAGAAAGCCACAGGTTGTGATAGTGTCAGGGTTTTCTGTGTTTACAAGAGCGAAGCCTGTCAGGGAGCCCCCTGTGAGTGGCAGCACGGTGCCGGTGGTAGTGCGGCCCCTCAGAGGCATGTGGGAAGATGGCTGCTGGCAAATCCAGCTGGGGCTTTGCTTGTTTGGAGCCTTTGCAATGGACAGGTTTTCTTGATTTCACCATTCTTGATGGAATATGTTTTATAAATGCTACTGGCATGACATTCATTGGGAAAATCTGTAGACTCAGTGCAGAAACTGTTTTTATGGTTTATCATGAAACCTCCTCAGCATCATATGTGATGTCATTCAGATGTCACTTTTTTGTACTGTTGAGAGGGGAATCTTTTAAATTTCTTGTACTTACTATAATTTCACATACGAGCATCCAGCATCATTATATTCTCACCCACTGTGTGATTTTTCTTTCTCTGGGTGTTTAATTCTGCTACTACATAATTTGCTTTCTGAGACTTTTTAACTGAATATGACTTTTAAAAAAATCTTTCCTGTTTACATACTATCAGAATCTCAAAATAATTAGCACCCTTGTCAATGGCTGTGATTTGTAGTTAAGTGATTTTTCAGGTTTTTATAAATTGTTTAGCAATTGTAAGTTATTTTCTGCAGATGATCAACTTGGAAATTGTCAGCCCAGGCATAATCTATTAGTAAATAATTTTCATCATCAGACGGACTTTTTTTTTTATCTTCTGATGTACTATTGCAGTGAAATGACTCAGAACCTTGAAATTTATCATTACTACCTTATCAGAGTCGTCTTTATGCTTAGGCTTAGAACCTTCCTCTCCTGACTCATTTCTCTTCTTTAGAAATCACACTGAATTGAAAACTTCCCTTCAGTTTTCTTCAATACCAGTGGATCATGTATGCTCCTGTGGTGCTGCGTTAGGGGAGGTTGGGGCAGTAAATCAGAAGAAGCAGCTGACATCAAAAGAGACCCAATCGAGGGAACATAATCTCACTGCTCATGGCATTTGAGAGTCCGAGACCTGTCGTAAAATTGCTCTAGGGGCCGCCCAGTCTCTGTCTGTCACTGTGAACATACATTTCTCAGTGCATAAAATCTAATGCAGGGGCTGCAGATGGTGTAGTATTATCCTTGTATTTTATTTCACTTCATGCGTATTATAAGGCATTGATACATATCTTCAGGTCATGTGTTTACTAGAGCATAATAACTTCAAGAGCTGTGAAATTAATTTATTCATTAAACAAAATATTTCTCCAACAAAATGTGTTTATTACCAGTGAAAACGACACAAAAATGAACAGTTACCCAGACTCATCTTTTAGAATGTTTACCATGTAGTCAGCAAGACAGAGCTAAAAGAATATTGTCATGGAAGGGGGTGTGTGTCTTCACACCTTCAGAAGTTTAACCCTGCAGGGAGAAAGCACATTGGAAACCATCATGAAATGCCTTGAACAGACACCTCTTTCTGTACTGTCTATGGTCTTAATTACATAACTTCAGCTATTTGGGGTAAAACTGAACCTTCCAGTGAAATGTCTTACGCCCTTCATTGAATTACGGAAGAACTATATAAATTGTATATCTTGAAATCTCTGCCTCTGTATTACATGGGTAGAGATAAATATATTTAGTAGTTAGACTAACCTTTGCTATGGCCTCAGGCAAGAAAGTTTTTTGGTAAAAAGGAAAAAAACTCTAGCCCTGTATTTCAACTAAAAGATTTACCTAAAGGTGGAAACAATTTTACATAGGGAGAAAATAGTCTATCATAAAAAGAAATTTGGTTATTGACTTTGAAAGTTAGATAAGCAGTTACCTTTTGTCTGTCAAAAACAGCCATGATCAAAGTATTGCCAAAAACAACATAAAGTGGAAAAGACAAATAAAGGACTAACACCCTCATTAAATGAAGAAAATTTTGAGTTGTGACAATAAAGACCAAAAGTATATTAGAAAATTGGGGAACAAAAATAGAAAATTGGGCAAAAGACATGAACCAATAGTATACCCACCCAAAGATACACAAATAAATAAATATACAAGAAACTGAGCTTCGCTTATAATAAAAGACATGCAAATCAGAACTACCATTGCTGAGGCTATCGGGAAACAGGTGCTCATTCCTCACTAAAATGTAGTGATTCCCCTGGGAGGGGAATTCAGCAATATCTCAGCAATAGTAACAATATACGTTTCCCCTTAGCCTAATAATCCCACTCCTAGGAATTCATTCTGAATGTTCCTCTATAGCAGGCGTCCTCAAACTAAGGCCCATGGGCCACATGCACCCCGCCTAGGACATTTATCCAGCCCGCCAAGTGTTTTTGCCGCAGCTGCCTGTCCTGCTTAGCAGCCGACTCATCCCGGGGCCCACAGTCCGGCTCTCCAATGGTCTGAGGGACAGTGAACTGGCCTCCTGTTTAAAAAGTTTGAGGACCCCTGCCCTACAGTAACATGAAAAAAAAAAAAAAAACAACACTTGTATACATACCAGGTTCTCTCTAGAGGTGTTTTTAGTAATGGTAACCTTTTAGAAACAACCTAGTTGCCATATGAAGATAGGCTGAGTAAACTATGATAGGTAAAAATCCTAAAGGAAATAATTAGGAAAATCTCCATGAACTGTTCAGTGATTTTCAAAATATGTGTTAAATTAGCAAAATAAATCAAAGTAATTCCCATTTGAGCAAACTGAGGAGAAAATTTTCTCATCTCAAAAGATGGCAGAAAAAGTCTTCAGTTAAATTCCAAATCCATTCATGATTTTAAACAATATTTAGCAGACCAAGAACAGAGAACATCTTTAATCAGATAAAAGGTAACTATGTAATACTTACAGCCCCAAATCTATTTAATGGTAAAATTAAAAGCCTTTCTTTTCAGATCAGGATCAAAACAAGGGTGCCTACCATCTCTTTTCATTATTTTAGAAGACCTACTTGGTGTTCGATGACAAGTAAAAGAATTAAAAATTTACAGGAGAAAATACCTCTCTTTGCAGACATTGTGAACATGTATATGGAGCATGCACAAGAACCTGTATATTAGTCATTAGTGTTAAGAAGAATGTGGTTCCTGGGTTGAAATGTTTACGTAAGAATTGATTCTATCTCTATAAATATGCAACAGTTTCTAAGAAAATGAAATATAATATTTTAATGGTGTCAGAAAATATCAACTACCTTACCAAAAAATTCAGCAAAAGAGGTGTAGAACTTTTATGAAGAAAATAACAAAACTTTATTGAGAGAAATTAGAAGTCTAAGAAATCCAGTTCATGGGTTGGCAGCAGCAATTCATAAAGCTCTGACTCTTTCTAATATTGATCTGAATTTCACTGCAACTCCCATAGGTTTGGGGGGTGCTTTTTTCTTTGATGTTGATGAGGAAAGGAGTGGAACATCTTACACTGTAAGATTATTCAATTAAGTACATAAAATGTTAAATTGTAAATTATATCTCTGTCAATGGTAACTAAAGGATTTGTTGATTAATTCTAGTGTATTTCTCAAGCTGTAGGGTAATATAACAAATGTCTAACAAGTTTTTCCTATTTGTGTTCTACTACTCTGTATTGAGATATAAAATGTGTATTTGAGTATATATGAAGTGTGTGTGTGTGTGTATATAATATGACTATATTATATTATTAATTATGTAGTAATTTACAATTAAGCTTCCTGGAGCGATTTGAATTTTTAACACGCTTGAATTAACAGTTTCTACTGAATTTGTCCTGCTGAATTTCTTCTTGTGAATGTGAGACGTAGAAATGTAAATATATCTTCTATGGAATTACATATTTAGAAAGAATGTCAAGCTTTGGGGAGTTTTAGAAACCAAAAAAAAAAAAATGCCTAATTACTAAGCTAGTTAAGTCCGAGGCTACATCTTCTCTGTGTTTATTAAATATTTACTCTGAGGTTACTGGTAGAGCTCACTTGTATCGCTTTTCTCTGTTACCAGGTACTTTATTACCAAGGTTGCCGTCAGAACCAGGAATGACATTACTCACTATCAAAATTGAGAAAATCGGTTTGAAAGACGCTGGGCAATGTATCGATCCCTATATTACAGTTAGTGTAAAGGGTAAATAACTCTGTCTACATTTTTTTCCTCTGGCAAATTTTGTAATGTTCTCGTTTGGAACAGTTTTTCTTTTGGAGGGGGGAGTCTTATATCTGTTACAATGTTTTACAATGAGGCAAAACCCCTAGAAGAAATTATCACTCCTTCATCAAACATTTCTGAGAAATTTACTACAAGTATTTTCCTGTTACAACTTACACTCACTTTTGGTTTTTCTTTGTGTATGTCTTTTCATTCTTAAAATTCTATCTAGGATGCTGGCTAGATATACACGCTGTGTGAATAAATAAATAAATTTTTATTTATTTTTTGAGACACAGAGTCTTACTATGTCACCCTTGGTAGAGTGCTGTGCCGTCACAGCTCATAGCAACCTCAAACTCTTGGGCTTAACTGATTCTCCTGCCTCAGCCTCCCAAGTAGCCGGGACTATAGGCACCTGCCACAACACCTGACTCCTTTTTTGTTGCAGTTGTTTAGCTCGCCCAGGCCAGGTTTGAACCCGCCACCCTCAGTGTATGTGGCTGGCACTATAACCACTGTGCTATGGGCGCCAAGTCTACACGCTGTCTTTAACAGCAAATACGCCCTACATGATACAGGTTAGCAAAATGTCCTGCACATTCCAAGGGTGTGTAGTTTTCTTTTCAAAACCCAGTGTTCTGCTTTCCTTCCCCCCTGCATTGGGCCCTATCCTTCCTGTCCAAGAGAACTTTTTACATAGGAGAGTCCTGCAGAGGTGAAAGAGACTCAGGCCTACAATGAGTCGTCAGTGAAGATGGGGAAATAGAACACATCTATCCCATTCGTGCCTTGAATACACTCCTATGGGGCATTAAAAAAGTGAAGTATTTCCTATCCTTCACTGTGGTACTGTGGTGATGAAGCATGATTTTCCTTAGGATTTGGTTTTTTCTCCTATCTAATGTGGCAGTCCATTTATTCCTTAAAAATAACTTTTTCAGTCTTTTTTTTTATTGTTGGGGATTCATTGAGGGCACGCAGACCCAACTTTTTCAGTCTTTTAAGAGGCAAACTGTAGTAGCTGAATTCTAGGTGCCAACCATTTTATACAGTACACTTTATCTGTAAAGCACTTAACAGTCTTTTAAAAATAATTATTGGGTAGTTGAGAATGAAGTTGTTATACTCCTACCCAGAAATAACTGGACAGTTAATCTAAGTGTTTACTTTAATCTGTAGTTTGAGGCAAATCAAATAAACAGATATGGGCTGAAATTAAATGGAGGGAACTTTCATTAATCATAGAAATAAATTTAGACTCATGGGTTCATTAGTACAAATTAAAAGAAAAATAAATTTGGCCACAGAGAAGAATTTTTTTTTTATATGTAGAGACTATTATCTATAGCACTAATGCTGTGTACTTTAACTTTTTTTAAATAAACTAATTCCACAACAGATTATATATAGTATGACACTTTAACTTCTGATGTTATCGACTATGAAATACATGGTGTACTGGAAAGTATATTCTGAGTTGTAGTTTGCTAGGCTGTTTGCAAAACTGCATAACTCATTCAGGAATATATATTGTAACACAAAAATATTTAATGATAAGTAGTCGATATTAAGTTACCGTTGCATACATGTTGAACTAAAACATATCTTTTTTTTTTTTTTGAGACAGAGTCTTACTTTGTCACCCTTGGTAGAGTACTATGATGTCATAGCTCACAGCAACCTCAAACTCTTGGGCTCAAATGATTCTCTGCCTCAGCCTCTGGAGTAGTTGGGACTACAGGTGCCAGCATCAACACCCAGCTATTTTTAGAGACATGTTTTACTCTTGCTAAAGCTGTTCTTGAACTCCTGAGCTCAAGTGATCTACCTGCCTCAGCCTCCTAAAGTGCAGGATTACAAGGCATAAGCCACCTTGCCTGGCCTAAAACATATTCTTATAAATGTCTTTAAGGACTGAAATACTCAAATATACTAAATTGTTTTAAATCCCCTAAGACAGGTCTATTGAATAATACATATACACACTGAGTAGTCATTAAATGAATCCATGTCAGATTTGATTAAACTGGGAGATTCTTGGATCCAGGAAACTAAAACCATACATAATAACTTCATATACCATCTGGTTGGTATAGATCAGGTTATAGCAAATATAATGAGAATTTAGATAATACATATAAAAATCTGTCTTTGATGTAAGAGTTTTGTTGGAGCTCTCATTGTCTGTTTTTGGTCCTCTGACAGGACAACAACAGGGGAATTCTGATAGTTGAAAAGCCTTTCCAAGCCATACACTTGATCTAAGTTGGAAATTAGGGACAGGGGCCCCATTGTGGCATATCATTTACATTTTAAATTTTTATTGCACACAAAAATATAGTGGCCTCTTTCCTAAGGAATACAAAAAGTTATTTTTACCTCTTAACTATAAAGATCAAATCTTGTTTTCCACAGCTTTCTTTTTCTTATTTAGAGACAGCCTTGCTCTCTTGTGTAGGCTAGAGTGCAGTGGCATCAGCACAGCTCACTGTAACCTCAAACTCCTGGGCTGAGCGATCCTCCTTCCTCGGCCTCCTGAGAAACTAGGATTACAGATGGTATCACCACACCTAGCTAATATTTTTGGGTTTTGGTAGAGATAAAGTCTCACTGTTCCCCAGTTTGGTCTCGAAATTCTGACCTCAACTGATCTCCTGGCTCAGCCTCCTAAGGAGCTGGGCCTACAGGTGTGTGCCACCATGCCTGGGTAATTAAAAGAATTTTTTTGGTAGAGACAAGAGAAAAGTGTAGAGATGGGGTCTCAGTCTTCCTCGGGCTGGTCTCAAACTCCTGGCCTCCAGCAGTCCTCCTACCTCAGTCTCTCAGAGTGCAGGATAATAGTCAGGGGCCACTGCACCCAGCCACAAGCTTTCTTTGGTGCCTGGTCACAGCAGGGCTTCATCCTCTCCTCCGTGTCTTCCAGGCCCTCTCTACTCAGCTGTGTCCAATCCCTCAGTGGACACCACTCTTCGGGTGCCCCTCACACTAAACATCATTTCTGTTAGCCTGGGAATCTCCTCTCTGCTTTCTCCAAGACTCTTTAGGAAATGTAAAGCTCTGTAGTTTGCAGTTTTTGAGTCTGTATATTTGAACACTCCTAAAAAGAAACCTACTTTTTTCTCTCTAGATCTGAATGGCATAGATCTAACTCCTGTGCAAGATACTCCTGTGGCTTCAAGAAAAGAAGATACATACGTTCATTTTAATGTGGACATTGAGCTCCAGAAGCATGTTGAAAAATTAACCAAAGGTTTGTAATCATAATTAATTCACATCTTACGGACACATCTTGTTGGTGTCTGTGTGCATAGCAGACCTAGCACAGTTAGCATCTGGCGAAGCAAATATCACACAGTGTTTATTGATTTGAAAGAAATGTACATTTGTCTTAAATGTGGAAATTAGGAATTGTATTATCTAGTTTTACTGACACTAAAGTGTTGGGGAAGGACGAACTCCCTAAGGATCCCGAATGATTAAGGCTCTAATAGGTAAAGAACAAGTTTTTTCTTCTGGTTGAATGTTTGGGGTAGAAAGACACCATAACTTGTGCAAAAATAGGGAAAACAACAGCAAATTTATAAAACAGTGAGGTTACATTTCCAAGGTAAACAGTTTTTAGGATTAAATGCTTCCCTGCGGTTTATATCCAATGGGATGTATGTTCTCCAATAAGAAAACTTTAAATCTCTTTATCACCTGAGGTTCACTTGTAGTTTCTGAAATTTTCAAGGTCTGCAGGAAGCTTGTATAGGATGTGCAGATACTTTTTGAACACCTGCCTGAGCCTCTAGAATATGTGTTATTTGACCTCTCAAACCTGGTGCCACTGCCTCCTCTCTGCTACCTCTAAACAACTTTACTTTCCACAGTTTTGCTACAAGAGTGGTCCCCATAGCAATTAGAAGTGTTGTCTCCATAGCAGTTAGAAGAGTGGTCCCCATAGCAGTTAGAAGTGTGGTCCCCATAGCAGTTAGAAG
>NW_003852440.1:3395774-3417408 GCF_000181295.1 Otolemur garnettii | reverse complement strand
GTGGTCCCCATAGCAGTTAGAAGTGTGGTCCCCATAGCAGTTAGAAGAGTGGTCCCCATAGCAGTAACATCACCTGGAACCTTGTTAGGTGCAAATGCTGAGGCACCACTCCACACCTGAATCAGAAACTGCAAACTGGACCTCTGTAGTCTGTGTTTCCAGAAGCTGGTTAGGTGATTCTTTTTGTTTTTATTGTTTTGGAGACAGTCTCATTCTGTCACTATGGATAGAGTACCATGGCATCATAGTTCACAACAACCTCAAATTCTTGGGCTCAAGTGATCCTCTTGCCTCAGCCTCCCAAGTAGCTGGGATTACAGGTGCCGCCACAAAGTCCAGCTACTTTTTTTTCCCCCTAATTTCAAATAGAGACCAGGTCTTACTTTTGCTCAGGCTGGTCTCAAACTCCTGAACTCAGGCGATGGACCTGCCTTGGCCTCCCAGAATGCTAGATTGCAGGCATGAGCCTCTGTGCCCAGAGGTCCAGGTGATTCTTGATAGGCACTGAAGCTTGAGAGTCATTGTATTACAAGAGTCCATAGACAGGGAGGGCTTAATAAATAATGTTAAAGAACTTTGAGTATGAAGTGTTTTCATTTCTTTAACTATATTGCTCTGAGAAACGTTTCTGATGTGGGGCAGAGAAGGTGGAATGTTTCATAAGCTAGCCTTTCTGTTTTATTACACTGTGTTCTTTCTTAACATGACTCACAAGATGCCAAAAGTATAACTGTATTCAGAATTTGATTCTACTGTTTTCTCCAGCTTTGAACTTATTATTTACAGTTACTGTAGTTTTAGCTGATATGATAGCTAATGAGCATACTTTCATGTGTACATGTATTTTAAATTAATCTTTTTAGGATATTCTCATTTTGACTTGGCGCCTTTGACTCAAATGGCTAAGGCGCCTGCCACATACACCTAAGGTGGCGGGTTCGAGTTCAGCCCGGACCGCCAAACAACAATGATGGCTGCAACCAAAAAATAGCCAGGTGTTGTGGTGGGCACCTGTGGTCCCAGCTACTTGGGAAGCTGAGGCAGGAGACTCGCTTGAGCCCAGGAGTTGGAGGTTGCTGTGAGCTGTGATGCCACAGCACTCTACCCAGGGGGGCAGCTTGAGGCTCTGTCTCAAAAAAAAAAAAAAGAAAAAAAGGATATTCTCATTTCACATTTTGTTCTTTCTTACAAATAGCATGAGGGATACAGGAAGTATGTTATTTACTCATGATGCAGACCTATAATTTTCTTTTACTTTGCTCAAAATTATGGTAATATATTTGAACTTTAGTATTGTTTTCAAGTGTGACTTATCTTCCCATTTATTCAGACCTCAGATGCAATCATGAGGAGATGGGTCCATTACCCAAAGAGACTAAGAAATATTTTGATCTGCTGTCTTGAACATCTTTGAGGTTTTTTTAAATAATAAAATACCTCTACTATTACTATGAGAAGAAGAGAGGCCACCCTTTGTGGATATGGCAAAGTCACTCACCTAGGGAGAGAGGTCACCGGTAACCTGCTGTACTTGCTTTGTGTCTTGGGAGTGGATGGCTAAACGTGCCCCTCTCTCCCTCATCCACATCCTATTGCCACCTGAGTAATTAGTGTCGCTTTCTTCCCTTGCTGTTGTGAAACACTCCATTTGGAGCTGGGCCTGGCCACATTTTTGAATGTTGTCAAACTTTAGCTTTGTGTGTTTTATCTGTGAAAGTATTAGATGTTGATTGTCTTTAAAAGCCAAGATCTGGCACTGCTCCAGTTAAGACAGTATTAAGAGGTAGCCCGAGAGTTGACATCCTTCTGTCGGTTTCTATGCCCTCTTTAGTTCCTGGCCTGACACTGATTATCAGTTGATGGTTGGAGGAGAGGGTAGAAGAAATAGCCCTTTGGACCTTTGTCTTCCATAGCACCATCTTGGTACAGGCATATGCTATTCTAGGAGAAACAATCCCAAAATTGCTTTGAACACTAAAAAAGGACTTGGGAAATAGATAACATTTTATAACTGAACTACCATGTGATTCATGCTGTTTGAATTCCAAGACATCCCCAAATTGAACTTTGGTGTTCTTGTTTTGGGGAGAGGACAAATGATTCAAGCTTTAATTCTTTTTCTTTAGGACCTCCTTAAAATGCCTTTTGTCCCTAATAAGTTTCCATAGGTATTAGTATCTTCTGTGTTCTTACGGTATTTTATCTTTTATTTTTTTAGTGGTTTATGATTCTACTTGTGTACATTACCTAAAAACACATATGTAAATAAAAGTAAAGCATTAAAACAGATAGTATTACTCTTAAAAAAATTATATACATTTTTTTTCTCATTTTGAGACAGTCTTATTGTGTTACCTCTTCATAGGTCACTGTAACCTCTAGCTCCTGTCCTGCTGGCTCTACTTCCTAGGTAGCTGGGACTGTAATAGGTGCCACCCCTGTGCTAATTTTTTCTATTTTTAGTAAAGATGGGGTCTCCCTCTTGCTCAGGCTGATCTCAAACTCTTCACCTCAAGTGATCTTCCCAACTCGGCCTCCTAGAGTGCTAGGATTATAGGCATGAGACACAGTGCACCCAGCCTTATATACGTTCTTAAACCAGTCTAACTCAAGAAGCTTTGCTCTACTTTGTAGAATTGGGTGATATGGAGGAATGTCACTTAGATACACAGAAGTTTTGGGTGACCACCATAGTAGGTGATAGTCATACCATCAGAGATAGTTTGACACAGGTTCCTTTGTAAAATTATGCCAATTGTTGCTCTTCCTATGCTTTTGGTGGCCAAAGAAAATTAACTGACACACAAGGAATGTGCTGTGATTCATGTGGTTTTAATTCTTTAGGTGCAGCTATCTTCTTTGAATTCAAACACTACAAGCCTAAAAAAAGGTTTACCAGCACCAAGTGTTTTGCTTTCATGGAGATGGATGAAATTAAACCTGGGCCAATTGTAATCGAACTGTAAGTGATGTTTATATTCAGCTAGTTCTCATTTAATGGTGTAGTGTATCTCTCTTCTTATTCCCCCATATCAGTATGTAACTTTGGAATACATTAATTATCAAAGTATTTTAAACAATGGTCTTTCTATTGTTATAGATACAAGAAACCTACTGACTTTAAAAGAAAGAAATTGCAATTATTGACCAAGAAACCACTTTACCTTCATCTACATCAAACTTTGCACAAGGAATGAACCTGACATGATTAACCTGGAACTTCTGTGAATTTTACCACTCAGCAGAAACCATCATAACTGTGTAGCATATTCCCCCTTCAACAGGCAGGAAGTGAGCTGTACCCACGCGCGTAGGCCAGAGTTGAGTCCGTTGCAAAGATGTCCAGCGGGATTCAAAGTCCAGCACATCTGTGAAGTGTAAGACTTCTTTGGATACAGGCTTATTGCAGACTTTGAAACATGTTTTTACTTTTCTATTAATTGTGCAATTAATAGCTTATTTTCTAATTCACCACTACTCCTACCTTGCTTCCTGAAACAATACTGTTGTGGGTAGGATGTGCTGATCTTCAAACTTAATACAGCAATAAGAATGTGCGAGAGTTTACACATCTGTGCACTTTTGCTCCAATATGCTCTTTTGGTTTGAGTTATCGTCAAACTTTGGGTTGATGTGAGTAGAATAGTATCAAACTTCTTTGAGAGGAATTGAACCAATTACACTGCCTAAGGTCTGTCTGGAAATGTGTAGGCTGCTTCTCTGAAGTGGCCTAAATTCACCCTGATCTGCTAGTTTTCCTGCTTAGAAATAGTGTGCCTTGGCCAGATCAGTATCCCATATGGGAGTGCTCCCCAGGTTGTAGCTGTGATTTTTTCCAGATGGCCAGATTGGTTTTCCGAAAGTGAGCATATTTTTAGTCATGTTGATTAGCTGTACTTCTACATCACATTGTTATTCTTTCTATACTGATGCCAGGGTTAACGTTGGAACCATCTCAAGATAATTACAGATTTTTAGATGGATTTACAATGTGTTCTAAATCATGTAATCCAGAAATAATTGAGTCAGATGCTAACAAGATACTGCAGGCATTAACAGCTGTTTTTCTGACAACTGATTGTGAAACTTTAAAACCTGCATACCTCTTCTTATAGTGATGAGTATGCAAAATCTGGAAAGATACTCTATTTTTTTTTTATATAGGTAGATAGGATTGCCATTTATTTCCTATTTAGATATATTGACATTCATCCACATGAAAATATGCAGGTCATTCACTTACTGTAATTTGACTATTTACCTTACTTTTGACTTAATGGGGCATAAATAATAAAACTTTCATAGTACACATGAAGTGGATATTTGATACACAGAACATTAAAGCTTGTGGTGGGCTTTCTGTGGGCTGCACATAGAACCCACGTGTTTTATCACTGTTTTAAATGAGCAATGCATGAGGAGAATGCTGTGTCAGTATCTGGGCTATTTTTAAACTAGTGTAATAATCCTCCTACCACTCAATGTTTGCTTTTTAAAATAAGTAACCACAATTAGGTTGTTATTAGCCCTTGCATTTCAGGAAATCTAGTCTTTACTTTCAGTTGTTTATTAAGTCAGTTCTGTGTCCTAGATGGATGTTAAATCTGAGTCTGAAAGAATTCTCAGCCAAATTTAGTCATGTCTTTCATCTTGATTGGATTAATTCCAAATTCTAAAATGATTCGGTCCACAAATAATTCTAGGGGATGAAGAATTTGCCTTAATATATTACTTTTTCACTCAACTCTTAAGACTATAGGTCATCAAACCCCCAGACTGTAAGCTCCTCAAGGGGCAGCTCCACATTTTCTACATGTCCTGTGCATTTTCTAAGGTGCCTGGCAGCCCTTTGTACCCTGTGGAGTACTCAGTACCTTTTGTTTGATGTTGCTGATGAGTCCTAAAAAATAATCCCTTAAAAAAAACTATTAAAATGTAGCAAAACTGATATATTGTTCTTTTTCTTTCCTCATAGACCATAAAACATGTATGTCAAAGTGATAATTTACATGAAGAAGCATCTGCTATCCTTCACATAAGTGTGGTTATATGAACTACAAATGCCTTTCATCAGTCTTAAAGAAGTTTAAATTGAACACCGTGTGATTAGTTTAAATTCTGACCTGAATGAAATGAGAAAAAATGATTGTCTTGAAGCAGCTGACACAGAATACTCCAGTCTCACAAATTATTTACATTTACTTTGTAATGAAAAAATCAGCCACTGACAGTAACTACAGATATAGTAAAAAAGTGCTTTCAGGCTGAAATACTGCTGCTTCCTAAATGAGACAATTTTAGCAATTAAACCCAGAAACACATTTAGCTGAAGATGACTCCAGAAATAGGTAACTTTTGAGATGGAAAAGTCTGTTTTAATGGAGATGATGCTGCCTACACCATCTATACATTGGCAGCTTGCCTTGGGCTCTGCTGCAGAAGTGGTACACCAGATGGATGTGAGAAGAGGCAATTCTGGACTGGTTCAGAACTGCTCAGATAAGCTACACTGCAATCTCTACATTTTAATGATTTCTCAGTGGTATGTGACACAGAATAAACACCCAAAAAAGCCTCAGAGAAAAAAATATAGTCTAATTCTGAATTTAAAAAAAATATATTACTTACTGCCTAGCTGGCACAATCTGTATTTTTTCTTTTTTTGGTAGAGAGGTCTTGCTATCTTGCCCAGGCTGGTCTCAAACTCCTGGCCTCAAGTGATCCTCCCACCTTCGCATCCCAAAGTGCTGGGATTATAGGCATGAGCCACCACACATGGACAAAATCTATATGTAAGTTATTTAAAATTAGAAATATTAACTTCACCATGGTTTTGCATCCAGAAGAGACTAAAAAATTATTCAAAAATTCTATTTGTGACTTACCCATTTTGCACTGTTGACTCATTTTAACAGATGGCCTGTGCTATTCCATGGAATTTTCCTCTTAATTTCTTCTGTGATATTAAATGGGACAACTTGCAGACTGAATTCTCTCTTCTTGAAGAAGTTATATATTCCTTATGAATTTTGAAAAAGTTGCCTTTTTTCAAAGGTCTTTATCTTTTTAAACTACAATCCTCAGTATAAAGAGACAAAAAAGAGGAAACGGTTTCATATTGAAGCTTCTGATCTTTTCTACAGTGTATTCTCAGTTCTTTATCACAGCAGTGACAGGTCATGCTCTGTGTCTCAATATTGCATCACAGAAATTCAGAGAATGGGAGAATATAGACTAGCAGTAAATCAAAGTGTGAGTCTTTTATGATTCTTAGTCTAAGTCTTGAACTCCTTAAAATGTGCTTTTAAAATTACTTTAATTAAAATGTCTCAAATATTCTTAGAAACATTAAAGACAGTATAAAAAAATACAGTGTAGTAGTAATGGGCATACGACTTTAAATATGGTGCAATTCCAGATTGTAGATTTACTGATTCTTAAATAAAGCACCAATGTTCAAATATTAATTTTCAAAATTAATATCTATCAACATCTATTAGTTATCAGAAAAAGAACTGAGTTCAGCACATAATTGCTGAACAAGGGCTGGGACAAGTTTCACAGCCTTAAATTGTTCTTTCTCCTGGGATTACACTCTTCTAATCTTTATGTCATATTCCTTGAAAGTCAGTGGCAAGGTATGAAAAAAACAAAAGACTGTACATTTTTTTAAAAGAAATTTCCTTTTGTGGAAGGAATGATCTTATGATATCATTTTCATTCTTGTACAATAAACCCTACCAGAAAAACAGTAAAAGCAACAGAACATATGGTCAAACAATTGCTAATCTTATAAATTCACACTCAGAAAACCATTCTCAAAGACAATGAAGGTCATAAGAACATGTGAATGCTATACAGGTGGGACCACTGACCTCTTTGAAATCACTTTCTGAGTTCAAAGGGGACAGAGATTGACACCTGTAGCAGTGAGCAACAGGAAGTGTGCAGCCAAGCCACCATCTTCAGTCCTGGGAGCCTGTGCATATGTTTCCTAAAGGATACAAGTCTCAACAATCCAATGAATCAACAGACACTTGAAAAATATTAATAAACAAATTTTTATGAACTATTACTACAAAGAACATCGAGAGGGAAGATAAAGTTTAGTGATCTTTCAGTAAACATGTTGAGCGTAACAGTCTCACCGACCAGATAAGTTTATTTAAAAAAAAAAAAAATCAAGCTTATACACAGCATTGCTCTGTATTCAACTGGTGTACACTAAAAATAGGATAATGGAAATACATGTTCTTAAAGCATTTCCACAGGAAATGTTTGTATTTTCATGACATTTTAAATCACTTAGCAATTACATATGCTACATTAGCTAAAACACAGGTATTCTTTATTGCACATTTCAAAGTTATAAAGACACACTAGCTTAAGAGGTGATTTTTATTTAAGGGGAAAATGATATTTTTTAATTGTTTGGCTCAAAAATGCATACTGCCAAAGCAGCTTAGTCCCAACAAACAAAACTTTTAAAATAAACTTTTGGATTTTGAAGCCAATGAAATCCTTTACTGTAATGAATAGTGACTACACAGTCCACTTTCTCTCCAACTAAATATCAGAGGTCATAGTTACGGGCTCTGTTTTAAAGCCTGTGAACAGTCCTGGTTACTGCTCTGAGAGGCAGATGGTGGCTCACTAGAGCCTGAAGGCGGTAAGTCTCTTGCAGCAGGTGATGGTGGGTAGTCCTGGGGCCCATGGGCTGGGGGTGGTAATCGGGTACTGGGAATAAAGTACTCCCTTGGGCCAAGAGAACCTAAAGGTCTAAATGGTGCGTGTCCTGGTAAAAATTCCCGAGGATCAAGAGGCAGGTCCCGTTTTCCAGGTGGAACACCTGGTGCATATTCTCTTAAGCCTAGTGGTGGACGCATTCCAGGACCTGAAAAACAAAAATTCAGTCATGTAAACAAACCTAGGAACACACCTAAATTAAGACAACTGGAAATACATTAATATATATACTTAAAAAAATTTCAGATTAATAAAAGGGTACAAATGATTAGGTTGCGATGTTTGCCTTCGTAGGTAAAGTCTGTTATAGCTGTGTCCCACCCCCAGGAGGTGCCATGCACCCTTACACTGTGCCCATTACGTGGAGTACACCGGTACTATATTCTTTAATCTCTCATAACCCTAGAAATTCAAGGACAGCCCAACTTTACAGTGAGGCAAACTGAGGTTCAGCAAGTTTAATTCACATGCCTATGGGCAGCCTGCCAAGAAGCAACACAGGCTCTTATTTCCAAACTTATGTTTTTCCTGCTACATAATTTTGTCATCTTTATCTCAAGAACTTGGTTTGGAGGTGAAATATTATATGCCCTATTAAAGAAATACTATGAAATTTTTACATTGCAACAAAGAAATTTTGATGAAGAAAGTTCTATTATTTGTTACTGTATCACTTAAAACTTCAGGCAGTAGCTCAGCATGGACCTACCATATGCCATCAAAGTGCCTGCTCTGCTTGACCGGGACTTCCAGCTCCATCTAATTAAATTCAGCAACATTCATTAGGTAGCTATTAAATTCCACATTCTCTTTAATAACTCCTATCTATTACCAAGGTGAGGTGTTGAGAGTATCATCCTTCCTTTTATATTCTGGGATCCACTGATTAGGCTTTCATTATGATTAGAAGCTTTATGCTGAAGAATGTAGGTATCTGTGACCTACAGGATGTCTGAAGTTAGGGATTTTCTCATATCTGTCTTTCTATCTATTGCAGAGCCTGGTACATAGCCGAAGATGTTCAATAAACATGTAGTATTTTGGGGTTCGTAGAAAATAGCCCCTTTTCTTGCCTATAAGAGACAGCTATTGCTCACTTCATTATAGGGAGATTATGCAGCACCTGTGTGTCCTAAGAAACTTGGGGACAAGTACTCAGTCCAGTTTCTCCCTGCATTCATTGTAAAGCCCTGCAATTACAACCTTTAGCAAGGAACAGAAAAGATGAATATGCTTTACAAGCCAATTACAATATTTGAGATCATCATACCAAATGGTGGAGGAAGTGGCCGAGGCCCAAAAGGCCCACAGAGCTGAGGAGGTGGTCCATATCGAATGGGTGGTGGTAGAGGGCCTCCTCCTATAGGGGGGCTCATGAGAGGCACCCCTGGGAAAGGAGGGGGCCCTTTTGTAGTCATATTAACCTGCAGAGCAGAAGCAATTAAAGTTTTGAAATACTTTCATAAGAAAAAAGCACCAACACCAGTAAAAGCTAAAACCCGATGAAGGAGATGCCTGGCACCTGCCCAAACAGCAGAGTCAGATCAAGTTCCCACTGACAGGTCACAGAGGTTAGATGTATACCACAGGAATGAACAGTTTTCACTGAATCATATTGCATATAAATGGAGAAAGCCAAGTACGGACTGTCAAAGGTTATTAACAGAGGTCATTCCAAACTAACATAAAAGTTATACCATACAAGCCATCATCTATTTTTTGTTTTTTGAGACAGAGTTTCACTGTGTCACTCTCAGTAGAGTGCTGTGGTGTCACAGCCACAGCTACCTCAAACTCTTGGGCTTAAGCAATTCTCTTTCCTCAGCTTCCCAAGTAGCTGGGACTACAGCTATTTTTTTGTTATAGCTGTCATTGCTGTTTAGCAGGCAGGGGCTGGGTTAGAACCCACCAGCCCCAGTGTTATGTGGCTGGCACCCTAGCTGCTGAGCTATAGGTGCCGAACCGCCATCATCTATTTTTAAGGCAGTCCCTCCCTCTGCACACCACTTCCAACACAACAGATCATTAATTCCATAGTAAGAATGCAGAGAATGAAAGGTATGAAAAATCTAGTCTCTGGCTCTGCATCTGTGGCTCAAGTGGCTAAGGCGCCAGCCACATATACCTAAGGTGGCAGGTTCAAATCCAGCCGGGCCCACCAAAACAACAATGATGGCTGCAACCAAAAAATAGCAGGGTATTGTGGCAGGTGCCTGTGGTCCCAGCTACTTGGGAGACTGAGGCAGGAGACTCGCTTGAGCCCAGGAGTTGGAGGTTGCTGTGAGCTGTAATGCCATGGTACTCTACCCAGGGGGACAGCTTAAGGCTCTGTCTCAAAAAAAAAAAAGAAAAATCCATTCTCTGCACATGTAATAATCCATATTCAGGATACCTTTAATAAGTCTTTCATATATAAGCGTGGACATAAAGTTCATGTGCAATTAAAAATAGTTTAACGTAGTTAAATCTCACACGAACTTCAGACACCTGTTTTTGCACATGCTTTATGTGTATATATATTTGTATACATATATATACACACACAGCTACATACATACACATGAATATATTTATATATTTACTTTTTGGCATCACAACTCTCAGCAACCTTATATTCTTGGGCTCAAGCAATCCTCTTGCCTCAGCCTCCCGAGTAGCTGAGATTATAGGCACTTGTCACGATGCTGCCTAATTTTTTCATGACTGGCTAGTTTTTCTATTTTCAGTAGGGACAGTGTCTCGCTGTCTAGCTCAGGCTGGTGCTAGAATTCCTAGGCTCAAGCAATCCACCCACCTTGGCCTCCCAGAGTGCTAGGATTATAGGTATGAGCCACCGTGCCTGGCCAGGCATTTCATATATATGATGGACATTACGTTCATGTGGAATTTAAAACAGTTTAACATAGTAAATTACACATGAACTTTATGTCCACCCACTTAATTATCTCAAATTCTCAGATCTCTAAACTTGTGACAGGATCATCTTACTCTAAATATGAAGAAACAGAGGCACAGGAATATTATTGAATTTGCTGAAGGTCACACAGCATATGAAAGGCTGAGTTGGGATTCAATACCAAGTTTGACTCCAACCCTACATTCTTTCCATCTCTGTTTCTCTAACAAAGAGGTCTCTACTCTCTTTGAAGTCTTTTACTTGAAAGACTTCTTAAGATCTTATCCAAGCTGTCCTTGGATAAAAAAATCTCTCAACAGCTATATATTCCTGGAGTCCTATACTGAAACTTGGAAGTATTTTCCAACAGAAACAATGTTATGTACACAAATTAGGCACAGCTCTAATATCTACCTTCTGTAATAGTCTGAGACACTAATAATTTCCTATTTAGGCACAGCTCTAATATTTACCTTCTGTAATAGTCTGAGACACTAATAATTTCCTATAAGAAACTGGGCTACAAATTCTAAATAATAAAACTTATCTTGACTTCAACATAGAGAAGCACTATGAGGTATGATCAGAGGACATAACCATTAATAATAACTACATAAGTTACTGGAAAATACCCTTTTACTGTGAACATAGTTTAAGGACATGATAGATTGTCACTGTTTTCACTATCTGGTATTTCACTTCTAACAAACATTCTTCTATTATTAATCTGTAATTTCAGATCATTCAAAGTAAGGTTTGCCTAGTACACAGTGGTAGTATTCTTAAATAGCATACTTCCAAATGAAGATTTAACAATGAATTGTATAATTTATAATGAATTTATATGCTTTAAGAGCTTTAAACACTAAAGCACTAAAGTAAGGATGACTTTTCACATTTTTTAGTTAACTATAATTATAGCAAATGCTCTAAATAAGTCAATCATCTTACCAAAAGAAGAAAGAGGAAGAAAAAGCCAACCAACCAACCAGTTAGATTTTAGCAACGTTTCCAAGTAAAGGACAAAAGTAAGATCTATCTCACCATGCAGTTTTTAAAGCAAAGAATATTAGTGTCACGCTCCTTATATCTTTGCCAGAAATACACCAAATAAAAGCCCAGCTCAGTCCTCAACTTCCAAGTACTTACTGCTACTGCTACTGGATGCTCAGCCAAAGATGTACTGCCGGGAACTGAAGGGCCTTCAGGCTCTTGGAGAACAGTTTGCTTTTTTAAAAAATAAATGAGACAGTATAGATGTGATGGGACACACACATAAACAGGAGATGAGGCAAAGAGAATGTTAAAAAAAAAAAAAAAAAGTGTGTAGGAAAAGCTAAGTGTCCCTGCAACACCTACTGTTACTCAGAATGACTGACGTTTACCTTGCTCTCATCCATCACCTTAGTAGGGGAAGAGTTTCTTGAGCTGCTATTCATCATGGCAGCTGTACCAGATCCTGGATCTGTTAAAGACCAGAGAACAGATTTAGACTTACTCGGATCTGTATACTCTGTGAGCAAGATAAAAAAACCCTCCACCCACTTCCTCCCTGCTTTTAGACTCTGAACATGCTTTAGTCCCTTACCAGAGGCAGACGGTTTCCCTGATGCCTCAGATGGCCATCGAGGACGAGGTAGAGGCCCTTCCACTGACCCTAGAGAAACAAGTAACAGAGTCCTTGAATGTATTTTTCAGAAGAAATTAACCAATTGTGGACAGCTCATAGTTCAATTCTACCTTGAAGGTAGCACTAAAAATGGGGCTTCCAACACTTAAGAGGGGAAATCACTTAAATTTTATTCACAGACTTAAAGAATCAAAGAACTGTCTTGGAATAAAGAACCACAATAAACTTTGTACACTAACAGCACTGGGTCTCTACTTCAAGCTACAGATCTGATGTCATTCTATAGGCTGATTCTTTTCAGTCCATATGTAATCTGACTTCCATATCGTACCAATTATTAGTGACATTATTACTGACATATTTACGATCTGAATAGACTTACAGCATTATAGAAATGAGAAATGGAAGTATATATGCCCCATTAACTGTAAAGTTTTAAGGCTACTTTTATAATACACCTGACCCTTGAACAATATGGGTATGCTGACCATGTTCCCAACCCCTACACAGTTGAAAATCCTCATGTAACTTTTGCCTCCCCCCCAAAACTTTACTAACAGCCTACTGCTGACCAGAAGGCTTACCAAAAACACAAATAGTCAATCAATAGATACTTTGTGTGTTATACATATTTTATGCTGTATTCTTACAATAAAGCTAAAGAAATGAAAATGTTACTAAAACTGTAAGGAAGAAAAAATATATTTACAGTACTGAACTGTACATATATCCAAGTTTACACATTTATAAAATGACCTGTCTGAAATGGTGGGCATCCACAGCTATAGACTTCCATCTACACACAGTGCTTATTAAGCAAGTCAACACTTTCTTATAACATCACAACTTTTCTCTGCTTCTTGGGACCATGTACGGTCTCTGTA
This sequence comes from Otolemur garnettii, assembly GCF_000181295.1. Classification (NCBI taxonomy): domain Eukaryota; kingdom Metazoa; phylum Chordata; class Mammalia; order Primates; family Galagidae; genus Otolemur; species Otolemur garnettii. Next base: position 3,404,252 of record NW_003852440.1, on the reverse strand, counting down.
TGCATGAGTTTTGTTAAACTTTAACTTTTTATAATAAATGTATACATTTTATGATAGTAAATGATAAAATAGACCAACATGTACATATATTTTATGCATTCACAATATACCTTTTTCTTCATTTTTTGATATTTCTAGGCTTATGTGGTTTGTCCATTTTTTCAAATTCTCACAAATCTCCAAAAAATTTTATATTTTTTGAAAAAAATACACTTATACATGACCTGCACAGTTCAAACCTCTTATTGTTCAAAGGTCAACTGTATTTGGGAAAAGAACCCCAAAGAAATTTACAGATAAAGGTTTATACTTCACAGTAAAAAACTAAAAAGAAACCAAAAACAGGAAAGGAACTCCCCACACCCTCCCACCTACAAAATCTTTTCTGTTCTAAAACAGATCTTGCAGTAGACTATTTATCCAACAAGATAAATTAAGAAATCTTTTCTATATTGGACTCCAAAACTAAAGTGTTGCTTGCATGACAACTCTCAAACAGAAAACCCCCTTCTGAACCAGTGTACTGCAAGGTAACACAGCAATGCTCACCGAATTCACTTCTAGGTATATCTCTTCGATTGAGAGTAGCAGAGAGTGGTCGCACAGGTGGCTCCACTGTCAGTGGAGGGGAGCATTCTCCACCACTTACAGGGGATGGGCCAAAGGAGCCGTTCTGGCTCAGAGCACCTGAAGATGACAGTATTGTTACCACTGTATGACAACCAGTTTTGTCTTTAGTAAGTTCTTGGCATTATTTCTAGGACTTAAATCATACAGAGAAACAAAAAGTAATTTCCATACATTTTGCACCCCAGAAATAGATTTTACCCGTTGCCAAGTGTTCCCTTACCTCTCCGTGGAGGGTTCTGTGTATTTGGCCTTCCTGGCATTGGTTTTACAATCACAGGTTCTTCTTGCAGCATTGCTATTTTCTGCGTTAATTCCAATATTCTTAAATGTAGAGAAAGAAAGACTTAAATATGAAATAGAAATCAATCCCTTGCTAAATAACACATCGCACAGCCTTTGACAAAACCTCTAATATGCCCTGAGAACGTATGTATCAAAACCACATACTTGTGTCTCAAGTTGGCAGCTTCCCTTTTCTCTTCAGCTATAGCTCTTTCTGCAGCACGAGCTTTGAGCTATTGGAGAAAAAGAATCCAAATTCAGTTGTAGTACACTATGCATAAAAATAAAGGAAAGAAAAAGAAATCTTACCCAGTTATCATGAGCTTTCTTCTCATGAGTAGCAATCTGGAAAAAACAATATAGTAAAAAATATATTTAGGAATTCATTATAATAGTCTGTGTTAGTTCTCAAAGAATCCCTTAACTGTGGGGCACTAATTATTACCTGGTTTTTAAATGAGCGCTCTGTTTTCTGTAACTCATCTTCCATTTCTTCAATTCTCCGCCTAAGAATAATACTTGGTTGTATCACTTAAAGCACCATTGAATAAAATTTCAATCTGATGCTGTGACCTTTAAGAGACTTCATCCATACATGTGAAAACATTTTTACATGGCTATCACAGGAGAACAATATGATGAAAACTAATACTGTGTGATTTCTTTTTTGTATGTCAATAATATCTGTCATATAACTGGCTTGTGTGCATAGAAACCATGTAAATAAAAAAACATGAGATTACATAAGTGATTATAATACAAAAGAGACAAAACAACTAGAAAAATATGAACTGCTTCATGAATTTTCGTGCTATCTTTGCACAGGGGCCATGCTAATGTTCTCTGTATCATTCCAATTTTATTATATGTGCTGCCAAAGTGATAAATCATTTTATCATTTAACGGCTAGATATTCTGAGTTGATAAGTTAAAATTTCCTTAACGTGTTCTTTAGTATGTTCTCAAATAATCCTGCTATGAATACCTTCCTCTAAAAAGTCTTTTTCTTCCTTTAATTCTATTGTAGAAAACTTCTCACAGGAGGACTGAGTCTATCAAATAGCACAATCACTTTAACAGTTTTTGATACATCATGCAACAAGTGCTTTCCTAAAGAAGCACCACAATATACAAGCACCTGCATGAACTGTCTGCAAAGATCTTGCCAGCAGCATTGGATATGTTTTTGTTACCATTTTTTCATTTGTTAACTCAAAAATTTAGTTTTTCTCTTATGTGGACTGAATGTATTCATGTCCTCAACCATTTATTTATGGATTTGTGCTCTTTTACATAATGTAAAAAGTTTAAAAAAAAAAAAGAATGTCAACATTAGTGTTCATTAGCCACTAACACCCTCTTGAGAAGCTGAACTCACTTGTAAGTTTTTACTTCCTCTGCAGCCAACACCGCCTTTTCATCTGCAGCTGACAGCTTCTGTTCTCTTTCTTGCCGCTCATATTCTTCTTGACTCAATTTCCTAAGATAAAACCAGTTGTCAGCGAAAGTGATTCTTTTTCCTCACTCCCTTTATTCAAATGTCATTTCCCATCCTACCCTCAAAAATGCATAGACAAGGAAGGAATTCAAACTACTGTTTAGAAGTAAAAATTAAATTCTGGCTTATTGGCAAATCATTGGGTTTTCTAACTTCTCGTAATTCTCTACTCACTAATAAATTTTAAAAAGGTAAAAGAACCCTCCCCCCCATTAAAAACAAAAAAACCCCTGTGTTCCTCATGGCAAATCTCTTGAGATAAGGAAAGCTCACTTTACTTCAAGGTGCAAAGCCAGGACCTATCAATCTAACACAATTAAGCTTATTAGGATAAAGCAGGGGATAATTGCTTATTTCTAACCATGGAAAGACCAATTTATTTTTGTCATTGACAAACTGGTTCTTAATGTTAAGACTGGTACTATGATCAAGATAGCCAAAAAGGGCCTTTTAGAACATGTCTGCTAAGTATGCAATTAGCTACAGGACATTTTCCCTTCAAACATGAAGTTCCTACTACCTATTTCAACAGAAAAATGATTAAGGAAAGAGGCAAATCTGAATATCGGTAGTATCTATTGAACAAGACAAACTGTTCAACCATAATCAGACTATTACGTACTAGAAACTGGTTTCAACCTGATAACCTTTAAGCTCAAAATGTCTGTCTCCTATAACACAGATGGAAAGGCAGCAACTTTAATGATTTAAAAATACTAGTTACCCTTGTATTTTTTAACTCATAGTTAACTCTTACTCAAAAGATACTTAATTTGAAACTAATTTTACATAAATCAAAAACAAAATTAGAAGAACTACAGAATAAAGGTATTACTAATACCCAAGAGAAAAAGGTTTATGTATTCTTTTATGACTGCTCATTTAATACTTCAGCAAATACTTTATGAGTGGCTATAACATACTAATTATTTTTTAAAAGGGTAAGACAAAAGTATGGGTAAAATGCCATCCCTGTACTAAAGGAGTTCACTGTAAAACGGACTGCAGATGTCTATCAGAACAAAACAATCCCTAACTCCAGTTTAGGAAGGAATGTGAAAAAACTTAGTCTTGAAGAAAGATTAAAGAGAATTTTGCTTCCAATAATGGATGAGTTAGTCTGGGAATACTGAGAACACTAAGAATACGTGGACAGAAATATAAAGAATGTGCTTGAAGGCATCAGAGACTAAGAAAGCAATAAAAATATACATCTATGGCCAAAATCCAGTAGGAAAAGGAATCAAAGAATTATACGCAAGCTTGGCATTGTAGACAATGCAGATATAAGAATGCTAAACAGAGCTTTCAACAGATCTCCTGGTTCACAGTAACAAGAAGTAGAGCTCAGGGCTGCCAATGAAGAGGACCCTTAAGCAAAGCCCTCGGCTGAAGGTTTAAAGCAGGAAGAACTGCAAACTTCAAGTACTGAACAGGCAATGTCCTTTGAAAGGACTAAGCTGTTTTTGTATTACCTTAATTCAGGCATCCTCAAACTACAGCCCGCCGGCCACATGTGGCCTGCCTAGGACATTTATCTGGGCTGCCGGGTGTTTTTGCCACCGCTGCCTGTCCTGCTTAGCAGCCGACTCATCCTGGGGCCCGCAGTCTGGTCCTCCAACGGTCTGAGGGACAGTGAACTGGCTCCCTGTTTAAAAAGTTTGAGGACCCCTGCCTCAATTGCTAACTGGGTAAGTGAATTAAAGTCATGACCACCTGCTAGAAGTAACCTCAAATCTTTTCTGTAGGAAGATAACACTACCTAGGCTTCATATTTTCTCTACAATTATCATATCCAATGCTACTTGAAAGACATCCTTTAGTGACAGATTTGATGAGTTTATTTTTTATGAAATATCTTTATTTTGACTCCATGTTTAAAGAATCAACCAAAAAACTGATGGGGCACTCAATAAGACAAAACAATGTGATCAAAATCTAAAGGACAAGAAAAAAAGACCTGTAAGGGATCTACCTAATAAGATTATGAGAGAGAATTTAAATAATTGTGCCTGATCCCAGTGACACAACAGGTTGAGGCAGAAGGCTCACCTGAGGCCAGGAGTTTGAGACCAGCCTGTACAACACAGTAGGCTGGGCACAGTAGCTCACGCCTGTATTCCTAGCCCTCTGGGAGGCCAAGGCCGGTAGATCGTCTGACCTCAGGAGTTTGAGACCAGCCTGAGACCCCATCTCTACTGAAAAATAGAAAATACTAGCCAGGCATTGTGGTAGGCACCAGTAGTCCCAGCTACAAGGGAGGCTGAAGCAAGAAGATCCTTGGAGCCTAAGAGTTTGAGGTTGCTGTAAGGTATGATGCTATGGCATTCTACCCAGGGCAAAAGAGTGAGGCTACTGGGGAGGTTGAGGCAAGAGAATCTCTTAAGCCCAAGAGTTTGAGGTTGCTGTGAGCTGTGACGCCATGGCACTCTACTGAGGGTGACATAGTAAGACTCAGTCTTAAAAATAATAATATAATAATAATTGTGCCTTATATATTCAAGGAAGTAGAAATCAAGATTATGAATTTCAACAGAAAATTAGAAACTATAAAACTGAAAAATAGTAACTGAAACCAAGAACTCAAAAAAATGACTAGCTGCAGATTCACTAACTTAAGTGAGATTTTAGCACACTGAAGACAGACCAGAAGAAAACATCTGGAATGAAGCAAATTCAGAAGGAACGTAGGAGACATTGGGGGAAAGGGAGATAGGAGGCATGTGGAGTCTAACGGGTTTAATTGGAATCTCAGGAAAAAAGAATGATGTAGAATATGAAAAAAGGACCCCCCCCAATTTAAAAGATGTTTATGACTCTGAAGAGCTTAAATAGAGACAAACAGACAAAGGGAGAGAAAAGCAAAAACCCTACACTTAGGCACCTCCCAATAAAACTGCTGAAAAACCAAAATGAAAAATGATTAAAGGCAGGTAGCACAAGGGTAACATTGGAAAAAGAGAAAAAAGGAAGGATAATGGATTCTTCAAAGAAACTTTAAAACCAGAGATAATTAATTGGTTACCTTTAAACTGCCAAAATTCTACAGCCCACAGAAAGATCCTTTAACAATGGGATCAAAATAAAAGACATTTTAATACAAAAACAAAGTCCAAATTTGTCCCTAAGGTATGTTCTTCAGGTAGCATGAAAGTGATCCCAAATTGAAGACCAAAATGTGGGAAAATGGAGAATTACAGGAAATACGTATGTAATGGATGAGTATCAGCAGGATCACTGTGAAAGAAAATGGAAATGCCACGTGGAGTCTGAGCTATATAGAGCATTAAAATACATTACTATAACACCGTCTAAGACAGAAAGGAAATAAAGCCCAGAAAAAGGTAAACCTATTAATTTACATCACACTTTTTAGTAAGTCCAAGATACATGTTTAAGGTAATTATAAAAAGGTGAATAAAACAACCTATAACCACCAAGTGGAGAAATAGCAGAAAGAATTTAAACTATTAAAACAATTCAAAAAACAGAAAAAAGGAAGAAAAGCAGAAACACAGAACAGGTCATCAAACAGAGAGCAGATACCAAGAAGTAGATTTAGCCTGAATATATATTTAGGAGTTACATTATAAGAAAAAAAAGAGTTCTGGGTCTCTTTGGCTATCTACTGATTTATGCCCACTCCAAAAAGAAATTTTTTTTGCAGTTTTTGGCCAGGGCTGGTACCCAGTTGAGCCACAGGTACCACCCTCCAGAAAGAAATTTAAGAAGCATCAACATTTGAGTGTGCAGGAGATTGCTAGGTGGAAACAATGTAAAAGGACATTTTTTTCTGCAGAGAAATCAGCATCATAGATAAACACAAAGGGGCTTAGAGTGGCAGGAAGGAACTGCAGGTGTGGCTGTAGTATAGGAAGCATCAGAAGAAGCTGCAGGATATGGACCTGGAGAGGCAACTCAGGACCAGCGAGGAGAAGCAGCCTCTCCACCTGCTAAGGAGTCTGGAACAGATTTCGAAGGGAATGGAGCATCTTTGACAGATTTTAAGCATAAAATGCCATGGAAAGACTTGTATTTTAAAAAGTTCACCCTAGGGAGGCGCCTTTGGCTCAGTGAGTAGGGCACCAGCCCATATGCTGAGGGTGGCAGGTTCGAACCCAGCCCCAGCCAAACTGCAACAACAACAAAAATACAGCCAGGTGTTGTGGCAGGCGCCTGTAGTCCCAGCTACTCAGGGGGGGGAGGCAAGAGAATCACCAAAGCCCAAGAGCTGGAAGTTGCTGTGAGCTGTGATGTCACAGCACTCTACTGAGGGTGACAAAGTGAGACTCTATCTCAAAAACAAACAAACAAAAGTGAGACTGTCTCTAAAAAAAAAATTCATTCTACACCAGCGGTTCTCAACCTGTGGGTCATGACCAATGAAAATACATCCTGCATAACAGATATTTACATTACAATTCATAACAGTAGCAAAATTACAGTGATGAAGTAGCAATGAAAATAATTTTATGGTTGGGGATCACCACAAATGAGGAACTGTATTAAAGGATAGTGGGTGGCATTAGAAAGGTTGAGAACCACTGCAGTCTACATGGTGCCTTATGCCTGTAATCCTAGCACTCTGGGAGACTGAGGCGGGTGGACTGCCTGAGCTCAGGAGTTTGAGAGCCGCCTGAGCTAGAGCCAGACCCCATCTCTAACAATAACTGGGCACTGTGACAGGTACCTGTGGTCCCAGCTACTTGGGAGGCTAAGGCAAGAGAATCGCCTGAGCCCAGGAGTTTGAGGTTGGTATGAGGTGAGCTGTGATGGCATGGCACTGTACCGAGGATGACAAAGTGAGATTCTCTCAAATATAAAAACAGAAAGTTCACTCAAGCAGCTACAGAGAAAATTAGAGTTTGGAAGTTCTTCATGCATATAAGAAAGAGAAACTGATTAGTTGGGGGCTGGCAGCAAAGATGACATCAGACTGAATGGACTAGCTTTGGAGATGGACAAGAAAGTACAAGTAGGACAAGCCATGGCAATTAAATGGATACTGAGAGAGCTGAACAAAACAGTGGCACAGTGTATCATAAAGAAAAACAGCTGCTATGTAGGTAGTTCAGACTACTACTTGGGGCAGCTAAGTGCTCTTCAAAAAGAAGTAATGAAATGAGAAATGTCTCTAACGTAGGCCAAGTATTTAGAGCTGGTCTAAACAAAGACCAGTTTGGAATATCTAAACTGGCTGCTCAGTGAGTACTGAATTAGAGAAAATATTAATATGGTATCATAAAATGTTTAAGGCCATCAGGCAGTAACAGTCTAAGCTAGTGGTTTTCAACCTTCCTAATGCTGCAACCCTTTAATACAGTTCCTCATATTGTGGTGTTCCCCAACCATAAAATTATTTTCGGATAGAGGAGTTGTGTCTCGGTTCCTAAGACCATTGGAAATAATGTGTTTTCAGATGGTCTTAGGTGACCCATGAAAGGGTCGTTCAACCCCCAAAGGGGTCATGACCCACAGGTTGAGGACCACTGGTCTAAGCATTTAAAAAAGATTAAATTTGCCTGGTAAGAATGGCCTTCTCACAGATGCCACATACACTGAAAAATGTTTAACAGTAAACAAAAATAGCAAGTGGCACAGATAACCTACTTTTAGAAAATTTACATATTTTTGTGGGGGAAATAAATTAAAATAAACTACAAAAATATATCTTTAAAAGATACATAGCTCCAAATTTGAGGCATGTATTTCAGATGACTAATACTGAATATATTCACTGAACAAGTATTTCTATGTTCAAAATTCCTAACATCCTTGCCAGAATTATAATACATTGTTATGTATAGTCTCAATATTTAGAGTCCAAAACTTATGATACTTTCAAAAATTAAATATACATTTTGAAATGTTTATTCTCTAAAACCCACATCATATAAATTCACTCATAATTTTTAAAGACTAAGAATTCTGAGAGCTAGTGGAACAAATACAAGACAAATCACAACTACCCAAATTACCAGAAAGGTAAGAGGAGGGAGGCGCCTGTGGCTCAAAGGAGTAGGGAGCTGGCCCCATATGCCGGAGGTGGTGGGTTCAGACCCAGCCCC
>NW_003852440.1:3381537-3395754 GCF_000181295.1 Otolemur garnettii | reverse complement strand
AAAAAAAAAAAAAAAAAGAAAGGTAAGTGGAGCCAAAGAAAGGGTACAGATCTTTAAAAAGAAGCACTTCTGCAGCAGTAACAGCACAAGTAAATCACTCTCAAGTATATTAGAGACAACAATTTTTGACAACTGGTTTGAGTAGAAACAAAAATATAAATATAAATTATGAGAAATGAGGGAGAAAAGAAGAAATACAAATCTATACTAATTATAGATGAAAAAACTCATAAACAATGCTAAGGACAAAAGTATCCTTGTTAGTACACACATTTATTACACGTTAGCAACAAACAATGACACCATACTTTTGCAGAGCCATCTCCTTCTGCTGATAGAGTTCGTTCAGAATCTCCACTTTCTGCCGTAAGGTTACGCACTCGTCTTCCAGTCTAGCTTTAGCCGCCTGCAGTGAACTGCGGTCATCTTCTAAGTTTTTTATTTGGTCTGTAAAGGATAAAACATTTGTGTTCTATGTGTGTGCACAGGACTTGAGAACTTAGTTGGGAGGTAGAGTTGAGAGGAGTGAAAAGTCAGAAAGCGGAAAGCCATTCTTTATCTTTCCAATCCAAGTTTATATGCTGCAACTTCATCTGAAGAAATAACCTACCTTCCAGGTTACATTTAGTGGACATTGAGGCTCTTAGCTTGAACTGTAAAAGTTTTAGATCCTCTTCAACCACTGATATTGCGGTTTGTGTCTAAAAATTGGAGAAGAAAAGACATATTCTCAAAAGTGAGGCATGGACTTTTGTGGACATGGAACTTGCAGGACTCTAATAAGGGACTATACCCGAGAGACGTCCATCATCTGCTTAATTTGATTTTTCATCTTCTCCTTCCGGTTACCTACAAAATAGAAGGCTTTCATTGCTTTTTCTTCCCCCACTTTTTAACTGTATTTTCTTGATTTCCCCCAAACTAAACAATTATCATTTTCAAACACTAAAGAAAAAAACAAAACCAACAGAACTGATTGACTTTTAAGAGAATTGCTTCTTTGGGGATCTTCATTTTTTTTTAAGGAAAAAAAGAATTACAAACTTAATTTCAAAAAGTAAACTCCCATTTGTACAATAAAAATGTTATCTATGCCATTCTGTGCAAGAAAAAATATGTGAGATAAAGCCCATTCTTCCCTCTCAGATCTCACTTTTATCTGGAACATATGTCTTACGTAGAAAAATTCTCGCCTGCAGTCCCAGCTACTTGGGAGGCTGAGGCAAGAGAATCTCCTAAGCCCAAGAGTTGGAGGCTGCTGTGAGCTGTGATGCCAAAGCACTCAACTTAGGGTGACAAAGTGAGACTCTGTCTCTAAAAATTAAAGATTTACTCCTGTTCTCTTCCAAGTGTGATTTAAAACATGCACCTGCAAGCAATATCCAACTTCACAGGCTGTGTTTAGAAGCATTTTCCCATCCGTAAACACTGCTACCCTCTAGCCCCCCTGCCCTCATGGCCTTAGTTTATGGCTTTTACCACCTCAGTATTCTTTTTTTTTTAACCCTAGGTAGAGTACCATACCATACTACACTATTATAGTTCACAACAACCTTAAACTCATGAGCTCAAGTGATCCTCTTGCCAGCAGTTCTCAATCTGTGGGTTGTGACCCCTTTGTAACAACAAAAATACATCACGTCATTAGGAAGGTTGAGAACCACTGGAGTCTTGTCTCACGTAGCTGGGACTATGCCCGCCACACCACCTGTCTAGTTTTCCTAGGATTTTTGTTTGTCTTGAACTCTTTTTTTTTTTTTTTTTTATTGAGACAGAACCTTAAGCTGTCGCCCTGGGTAAAGTACTGTAGCATCGCAGCTCACAGCAACCTCCAATTCCTGGGCACAAGCGATTCTCCTGCCTCTGCCTCCCAAGTAGCTGGGACTACAGGCACCTGCCACAACGCCCAGCTATTTTTTGGTTGCAGCTATCATTGTTGTTTGGCAGGGCCGTGCTGGATTCGAATCCGCCAGCTCAGGTGTATGTGGCTGGTGCCTTAGCCGCTTGAGCCACAGGCGCTGAGCCTTGTCTCAAACTCTTGAACTCAAGCGATCCACTTGCCTCAGCCTCCCAAAGTGCCAAGATTACAGGGGTGAGCCACTATGCCTAGCTCTCAATATTCTTTGAACTGAATGTGGGTCTTTAAACTACTGAGTTAAAGAGATGATGAGTCTTAAAATTACATCTTCATGAAGTTGAGAAGAGCTTCTCCTACTATATGTACAGACCAAACCAATGTAGTTCCCGTGCATTCAAGTTCTCAAAGGAATGGGAAAACAAAAAGTTCTTTGCATGCCTACTGCTACACCAAAACCAGCAACCCACCTTTGCCCAATGCAAACAGAAAACAAATACAGAGATACATGCCTTTAACTCTAAAGCTTATGAGGAAATCCAGACAGCTGAAAAGTAACATCAGTGTACTTAATTAAAAACAATAAGTCAAAAAGGAAGTCCATCTTCCTTGAGACTGATCTTACCTCCTACTTCTCCATTTGCTAATTCATCTGACTCATTTTCTCCTTTATTTTGGCCCTCAGATTCAGATTCACATTCTAACCGATTCAACTGTGTAATACAATTAGTCAAAGCCTAGAAAAGAAGAAAAGGGTATTGGTAAAAGCTCTCAATTTTAATTCAACAGATTCCATGAAGAATTCAAAGGAATTAAGCATGTATTCATGAGAATGAACTTACATCAATATTATCATCTTTATGAGTAAGAGCTACTTGCAAATCTTTCTGAGACTCCTCAAATGATTTGATTTGCTCACTGAGCTCAGCATGTGACTTACTCCAATCTTCAATTTCTTGCTGCAACTGAGAAATGAAAATATGTGATTCCCAAAGTTAGGGCTTCTGCACTGCAGACATTAGAATCACGGCCTGTCACTATGTGTTAAGACCTCAATTAAGGGCGGCCCCAGCCCACAGAGGTGCAGTGAGAATATCACAGCTATCAAGGAAGCTGTTCCAGGATATTACATCCTTTTAGAAAACTGCAGCCAATTCAAATCATTCACTTTCAGTAGGAAGAGAAGAACACATCCTACTGTCTCTCAAGTGAGAATCATGATCAGGTAACCCTTCCTTGGTTAGTGAAGCAGTAACAACTCAAAGGAAGGTTATAAAATATCTAATTCTTAGGTCTAAAAAGCTAATCCAAAGTCAGGCATGGTAGCTCACACCTGTAATCCTAGCACTCTGGGAGACTGAGGTAATGGACTGCTTGATCTCAGGAGTCTGAGACCAGCCTGAGCAAGAGTGAGGCTCTGTCTTTTAAAAACAAAACAAACAAAAAAAACCCAAAAAGCTAATCCATCACCCTCTCGAGGCTACTCAAGTTATTAATAACTGGCTGGTGTTTGACAAAACAAAGACAATACTTGATAGCTGTAATAAATTGTACAGAAGACAAAAAAATCAGTAATAGAGACCATATATATATATGTATATTATATATATTCAATTTGGTGAGCACAGTTTAAACTTTGTATATCTAAGAACAAAATACTCTATGGATATTTTGTTTCTTTAAAAGCAGATCTGAGAAAAGATATTAACAAGGTAGTAACATTAGGTTCTCTATTTTATATGACCTAGAACGTAAACTTTTCTTTACCTGCTCTTTCTTCTTTTTAAGCCTAGCATTTTCTTCTTGGACCCGATGACATTCAGACTTCACTTTCTCTTCACTAAGCTTAGCTTCATTAAGCGCAATTTGAACCTGATGCAAAACACTCCTATTAATGAATTAATTCCAAAATAAATCTCAAAAATTATTACATTTTCCCAACCAGATATCATGTAGTTTTCATTTTTTACATGTTTTAGCAAACATGAAATTTGTGCCCCTTGACATTACTAAGACATAGTATTAATATCTTGCAGGAATTGTAAGCAGCTTTACCTCTGAGAATTCTGAGGCATTCATTGAAATAACATCCTTTAACTTCTCTATAGATTTCTTATTTTCCAATATCTGCCATGTGAAAATAGAACGTAAAATATATATTAAGATTTCAGTAGAAACACTGGGATATATGCTAAAAAGAAGAAATAATAAAACATATTCCAGAGCCATCCTCTATGTCTCAGGTAGAAGCAGATGATCAGGTTTTGGCCAAAGGGAAAAATAAAGAACTTTACAAGGAAAAATAATTGGAGGCATAAATATTTCACAGTATCTACAACTTTCCTAGTTCAGAAATAATGTGTAAATGACCAGACCAAAAGATGAAAGCAAAGAGAATGAAAAAAATTTCATGTAAACCAGTTCATAACAAGGTTTTTCTCCTAGTGGTAGAGCAAAAAAATCCCCAATGTCACTTTAAAAACTGTCTTGCCTGAATTAAAAATGGTAGCATTGGAGGGAGAATAAAGACAAATCTCACATAAACAAATACCAAATAATTTATGAAGATACTGGCTCCTCAAGGAGGTGGAGCATAACTCAACCTTTTAACTGTGGTTTGCACAGTAATTTCCTTCCAAAGAGTACAATGTGCAGAAGGTTTAAAAAAAAAAAAAGAAAGAAAGAACAATTTTACAGTGCAAAAACTTGGCAAATACATATTGGGCTTATGGGAACCCTCTCACCTATCTTTGCAACTTTCACATAATTCTAAAACTATTTTATAGTTAAAAGTTGATTGAAAAAAGAACTTTGCAAAGCAAAACAAAATATAAGGGCTGCTCAAACTGGGTTACAGTTTCTTAGTTGTTCAGTATGTTGTGGTGGGCAGAGACAAGCAATATAAAAATTACCAAGCGTTGAGTACAAAAACAGTTCCTAGACCCATAATAATAATTTTTGTTAGTACTTAAAATTCCTCAAAAAAAGGAAAGAAACAGGTTCAACTTCCCTGCCTCCCACTCTTTTAGTTAACAGAATGAAAATAGAGTTCAAGGCAATCTACAAAATAGTTTGTTCCAATTTTAGTGTATGTGCTGCAGAAAAGTGAGCACTACAAAATAGTTTGAAAGTCAAATTGCGGTAACACTTAGCAGCAAAACTCCTACCAAGTCCTGATTCCTGACATTCTGTTCTCTCTCAGATTCTAACATAATACGGAGACTTTTAGCTGTGTCATCCAGAGATTCATTAGTTTCTTCAAGTTTCTTGATTTTATCCTATAAAAAATATGTAAATATTAAGATTAGAGGAATAGTCAATACTTTTATTATTATTTGTAAAATGTAATCTCCCAAAGGAATTTTACCTTAAATTTAATTGCTTCATCAGAGAGAATCATATTTTGTTTCTTGGTTTCCTGAACATGTTTCTTTGATTCCTTTATCTATATAAAATAAAGAACTCAGAATTCAGAATTATAAATTACATTGCTACCAAATTTATTTTTAAGTGGGTAACCCCTTATGTAAGCATGTGATACTTTACACATACAATGATTATTTAACATATAGATGATTTTTAGGAAATAATGGTATAAGAAAATATGATTTTAAAATACCATTATAACTGAACTAAAAGGTGGAAATAATTCAAGCTGAAACTATGGGGGGAAAAAACAGAAAGAATAATTATACCTTCTGTTCATAGTTTGACAATTTTTGAACAAGGTCTGCATTTTCTTTCATGATGGCCTTTAACTTCTCAGAAATTTGCTGTTCGGTGACTAAGAAAAGAAAAAAACACAGAAGATTATTATGATCACTAAACAGAACTCAATTACCCCATGTATTAGCAGTAAAGACATGTCATCTGCCACAGGGAAAAGAACGTCATAGAGTAACCATTATGGCTTTAAAAAGCAATCTACAGTTAATAGCAATAAGGATGTAAAAATATTATTAAAATGTAAGAAAAATATAATAAAAACTCTTATTTCAACGAGAATCCAATTTAAATTTGATTCAAAGATGGGAAATACAATATGCTATAGCTTGATACTCTTCCCTGCATGAAGCCCCTTCTCAGAAAACGGAATCACTTCAAGTATGTATATATGTCATTTGCAAAAAGAAACAGAAAATATACACACACTGATTTACAGTTCTTTTTCTCAAAATATCTACTTAAATATTTAAGGTATTGATTAAATCATTAGCACAGGAACACTATTTACAAGTACTAAATCTGCATTATGCAAGATTGAAAGCCACTCTGTCCCATATTAAACTAAACTTCTCCCTACTCCCACAATTTGTTCCTTCTCATCTACCTCAACTGGTAACATCACTAACTACTCTACCATCCAAGCTAGCAACCTAGGAATAGCAAAATTGTCAGAAGTTATAAGTCAACAAGACATGAGAAGTCACGGTATCTACTTCAAACTTACATATGGAACAGCAATACAAAAAGGAACAGTACAAGTAACAAAAATTTACCTTGATATACTCTATTCTTTACCTACAAGAGAGAAATAAAATAAAATTTCATGTCAAACATTTTACTAATAGAAGCACATAGTTCCTAATAAAACACTCAAAATCATAACCAAATTAGAATGTATTAACTCTTTGGTGCAGCAAAATGAATCCATAGGATCAAAAAAAAGGTTGAAAAGCATTTCAAATTTAATTGGTTAACAATATGTCTGATATAATTAAGAAATCAGAAAAGGAATATTCAATTTTAGAAAGCTCTATAATCATGCAAAATTTTGGCCACTTAAGTTTCAACTGAAATCTTTTCAACTGCAAAGCTTATTTACACATTATATTAAATAACTATGAAGCAGGATGATAAACAGTATAATCATAAGTATACACACACATATATGTATGTCTGAAAGGAATTCTACATAGGAAAAAAGACTCTTAAGGAATAAAAAATTTAATAATACGTCTTTGGATATTACCAATGTATTTCCAAATAAAAAGATATTTTCTGAGTATAACAGCATATGAACAAATCAGAAAATCTGGGAAACATACATATGAGAAAAAATAAATTACCTTATCACCCAGACATAAGAATTTTTTGCAGCATTTGTGCGTGTGGGTGTTCATATACACATGGTTTATCTACACTTTAAAGTCTTGATTTATTTTTTTCCACTTAACATTAAATTGTGACCATTTGCTGTGCCACAATGTCCGTGAAATACATAGAGCCACCCAATATCCATTACACGAATGTATGACATTTAACAATTCCTGTACTATGGTGTATAATAGCTGTGCCAAGTTTTCATTTTCATAAATACTGTTCTGGTTAATGCTCTAGTACAACATCTTTAATGTATGATTGGCTATTTCTTTAGAATGGATTACTAAACATGACATTAATACTTTACAAAAGTATATGACCATTTTTAAGACTTCTGACACATACCACTAAACTATTTTTCAGAATGGTTATATAAATTCCCAATTCTATTGACAGTGTACAATGTGCCCACTTCTTAATCTTTTGGTTTTGATATAAGAGATTTATATATTAAAGATTTCCCATTGAGATCATACACATGTTGTCTTGCTCACTTATTATCACCACAAAAATTACACTAAATTATTATTATTATTATTATTTTGAGACAGAGTCTCACATTGTCACCCTCAGTAGAGCTCATCACAGCTCACAGCAACCTCCAGCTCTTGGGCCTAGGCGATTCTCTTGCCTCAGCCTCTGGAGTAGCTGGGACTACAGGCGCCTACCACATCCGGCTATTTTTTGGTTGCAGTTTGGCCAGGGCTGGGTATTTTAAGGTTAGCTTAAATCATAAGCATTAATTTGTGTTCAAGTTTGCAACTAAAAAAGAAAAATAAGAGAGCTAGCAATTATACAACAAATCTTGTATTTATAAATTAATTTACTCACAACAAGGACAGTTCTACAGAAGAAAACGGCAAATGAAGCAATTCCCAAGAAGGCAGTGATAAGTACGGGTTTCCATGGCAGTCCATAAAAATCAGGCCCAGGCTGAACATCATCAGTCAATGTAGCAACTAACTGAAATGGACATATTAGACAGAATGAGAAACCTGAAAGGAATTTAACAATAAATCAGTCACAAAGAATTATCCATACAAACTGGAAACCAATTTCTATCAAATAATTACTCCCTCAGAAATTTTGCAGTATCTCCCACTGTTTCAAGAAAGACATTAGGAATCTCATTTTCTTGTTTGGCTTGTAGTGTTTTTAAGTTTTATGATTCTAAGTGTCTCTAAGTTGAGGATATAATTCCAATTTGCAACAAGCCCTGCCGCATCACATTGTCTAAAACATGGCTAGAATCCCTCTGCATTATACTTTTCTCTTGCATAAATTGGTTATTATTTTTAAAAACCACCTAAGACAAAAAAATGTAAACATACACATAATCAACCTTTATGACTGCAAATTAAAACAATATGATAAAAATAAATAACACAAATGATGTTTTATTCCTCTAAGTTCTAAATCTTAAATCTATTCTACTTTCACATAAACAAAGAACAAATGCTGAGTAAGTTCAGGAAGTACCTGATAACTGGCCTAGATTAACTACTCTGAATTTACCATATACTATAAAACTCAATGCCTTAATTCTAAGTGTTTCCTCGAAGACTGCATTAAACAATCACCTGTTTTACTTGCCCAGTGTAAGTACACCATCACAGGGGTCCCACTCACCAAGAGAGCGTGTGTGTGTGGGGGGGGGGGGCGGGAGGGTGTTATGGGGAAAAGACCTGCAGGCCTGCTTCCATCAAGACTACATACAAAAATATTCCAAAGTGCCTGTCAGTATGTAAATGCTCAACAATAAAATGAGCAAGTGATGAAACCTTCTCAAACACACTCTCATTCCCCGTGCTTCCCTAAACAACACAGAAACCTCCTGCCTGCCTCAGGCTTCGCACATTCCATTTCCCCTTTGTACCGTCAGCGAACCCACTCTGCTCAGAACTCATCCGCCCGCCTGTACAGCTGGGGTCCCTCCCTGGAAATTAGGACCATCACCTCCAGCAGCTTGGCTATAAACGCTGCATAGAGAACGGACAGGGGTCCCAGAAGCTCCGGGTCCCCCGAGGCAGCGGTGATAGAAGGCACTGTGGCAGGTACAGAGTCCATTGTGTAGGGCCAGCTGAGTGGGGAGGCGACGCTTCCCTGCGGAATGGCACTGGATACCACTGTCTGTCGCCGTTTCCTCTTCGGGACAGAACCCGGCTGCAGAGACGGACTGCGGTAGTGAACTTCGCCTTCCCCAGCTACTCTTTCCGCCCTACGCCGCTTATAAAACACGTCATCAGATAACGCCCCAGAGCGGACGTCAACGTACCGACGCAGGCGAGCCCGTGAGGGCGGGACCAGAACTGAAAGAACCAACTAAGAAGCGGAGCGGAGGAGAAACCGTGACTAGGGCCTAGCGGAAAAATCAAAGTAGAGGGAGGCGGGATCCTGCCGGGTGAGAACTGCCAATTTAAAGGAGGACCACAGTGACCAAGCGAGGGAGCTACCTGCGGGAGGACGGCGAGAAGAAAGGCTGACCTCGCATGCCCGCCCAGAGCTGGACCCTCGCTCACTGCGCGCTGAGACACCAGGCACCTGCCCTACCGGTCCAGGCAGGAAAGGCGGACACCTCTCCCACTCGCGTCTGAAGGACCGGGGCGCAGACTGGGCTGCTGCCTACTGGGCGAACCCTTCTAACCTGTCCTCTTCAGTTCGCTGCTCACTTCTCCGCTTTCTGAACTCCAGTTACTCAAGTTGTCTCCCATTCTTTCTAACACTCTATTTAAAGGCCTAAGGCCTTTAAACGGAACCCCTATGCCAAGGGGTTCTGTTCTGTGTAACACAATTTTTAAAGTTTTTATTTTTTTTTAAGAAACATGGGTCTCTCCAGGTTGCCCAGGCTGGACTCAAAAACTCCTGGGTTCAAGTGATCCTCCCAAGTAGCTGGGATTGTGAGTACTGGACCATATTACGTGACTCATGGAAAATGACTAGGATAATGAATAGCCTGGAAATCGCGTTCTAAAAGTTGAAGAAACTGGGGACACTTTATCTGAAAAAAAAATGGTATTTGTAAATCTTTACAGGTATATCTTCGAGTTGAACATAAAGTCAATTCACAGGCTTAAAGAACAAGTAGGACAATCTTGAAAAAGAAGTGTGATGAAGCGTGCAGTTAGAAAAGAGGCCAGTCTCTGTGATATCAATAAAGTGTTGGCCCAAGAATACAGACTGACCACAGGACAGAATAGAAGATCCAGAAATAGACCCAACTGCACTGGAAATTTGGGATACAATGAATCAGCTGGGGAAAAAGACTTTTTAGGAAGTAGTATTGGCATATCTAGATAACCATATGGAAAAGTTGGATCTTTTTCTCATTGTTCACAAGGTTAAATTCCCAGTTTATCAGAAACCTGAATGTAAAAAGTGAAAATAAACAAATACTAGAAAAATTTGGGTAAATTTTTCCATGTATTATGTGTGGGAAAGACCTTACAACTTATGTATTATGTAATTTATGTATTATACATTTTGGGGGGCACCTGCCCACAAAAATTGCAAAGTAAGAAATGACAATCAGAGAAAAAATATTTGTAACATATTACAAAGGAATAATATTCCTAAAATATAAAGAGCTTTACAAATAAGATAAAAACGGTCAGCAAATGGGCTGAAGAAATGAACAGATCTCAGGAAAAGAAGTCTTAAGTAGCTTAACCTCACAGTGAAAGAACTACAAATTAAGCCTAAATTGAGATACAATCTTTCACTTATTTCGGCAAGATCCAAACATTTCACAACATACTCTTGTTGAAAGAATGTGGGGAAAGAAGCACTCTCATACATTCCTGAATTATACAAAAGGATACAACCCCTATGAATGAGAATTTGGCAACGTTTCCCAAAATAATTTGTATGCCTATTGACTCAACAATCCCATTTTGAAAGCTCTATCTCAAAGATAACTAGGGATATAATAACAAATGCTGAAAAGATACATGCAAAAACCTATATTATTCCTTTGTTACACATAATAACAAAGGGCTGAAAACAAAATGTCCATCAATAAAAGAGATGTTGAATAAACCAAAGTATACTATGAAGCTATAAAAAAGAATAACTTTCCAATCGGAAGAAAAACACGCCTGTGGCTCAAAGGAGTAGGGTACTGGCCCCATAAGCTGGGGTGGCAGATTCAAGCCCAGCCCTGGCCAAAAACTGCAAAATAAATAAATAAATAAATAAACAAACATGGAAATCTAGATATCAGAAAGCCCCCGAATTCAAAAATAATAATACTAATTTTCTATACTGCCAGGGGATAGTTTCTAAACACATTTTTTAAAAACAAGACGTAAAGGGGGCGGCAGCACCTGTGACTCAAAGGAGTAAGGTGCTGGCCCCATATACCGCAGGTGGGGGGTTCAAACCCAGCTCCGGCCAAAAACTGCAAAAAAAGACGTAAAGTATTTATAGAGCACTAGTTTTCTCTAAGAAAGTGAAGAAAGATAAATTTTTTATAGCTTTGAGGTAGAATTGACATTGAGTAAATGACATGAATTTAAAGTGTACCATTTGGTAAGTTTTGCTATATGAATACACCTGTGAAGCCATCACCACATAGTGAACATATCCTTCATCTCCAAAAGACTTCTCTCATCCACTTGGCAATCCCATCTCTTATTCCTTTTCACCCCTTCCTGCCCCCCAAACAGAATTTTCTGTCATAAATAATACTTTGCATTTCCTAAAGTTCTATGTAAAACAGAATGATAGTATAATGTACAATATAGTCTATTTTCTCTGGCTTCTCTCCTTCAGTGTAATTTGAGATTCATCCACATTGCTGCATGTATCTGTAATAAATAGTTCATTTGTTTTTGCTGAGGAGTATTTCATTGAAGGATGTACCATCGTCAGTTAATCTGTCACCTATTGGTGGGCATTTGGAGTCCCCCCCCCCCTTTTTGAGCTTTTATTTTTAAAAAGCTGCAAAGAATACTGATACAGAAGTCCCTTATGTCTGTTTACTTTCTCTTGGGTAAATGCTTAGGAGAGGAATGGCTGGATGGTATGACAGGCCTAAGAAACTGACAAACCATTTTCCAAGTAGTTATACTACTTTACATCCCCACCAGCAGTGTTTGATACCTCCAGTTCCTCCACATCTTCTCCCACACTGGGTATAATCAACCTTTTTAATTTTAGCCATTATAATAAGTATGTAGTGGTAACTCACTGCAGTTTAAATTTGCATTTCTCTGAAAAGTAATGAACGTGTTTTAATATGTCTGTTTATATTCTTTGATGAAGTGTTATTTTATTGGGTTATGTTTTTTTAATGGGTCTTGAGAATTTTTTATATATTCTGGATATAACTCCTTCATCAGATAAATGCTTTGCAGTGATTCTTTCCCAGTCTGTGGCTTACATTTTTCATTCACTTAACAGTATATTTTGATGAGAAGTTTTTTTTTCAATTAAGTCTACATTATCAAATTTATCTTTTGTGAATCTCTTTTCTTAGATTTTGTGTCCAATCTAAAAAATCTTTGCCTAACCTGAGTTCAACAAAAATTATGTCTTATTTTTCTCCTAGAAGTTGTATAGTTTTAGGTTTTACTCTTAGGTTTAGATCAACATCTTGCATATAAATATCCAATTGTTTCAGTACCATTTGTTGAAACTTTCCTTTCTCTACTTAAATTGGCTTTTCGCCTTTGTCAGAAGTCTGTTGTCATATATGTGTGGACCTATTTGGGGGTTTTCTATTTTGTTCCTATGGTCATGATTCATCTGCTGTCCTAACTACTGTAGCGTTCTGGTCAGCCTTCAAATTAGGCAATGCTTGAGCTATTCTAGATCCTTTGCATTTTGCATATGAGTTATACATTCACTACATCATTTTCTACACAAAAAAGCATTATTGGAATTTTGATTATGGTTATCTTGACTCCAGTGATCAAATTGTGGAGCTTAACAATATCCTTAGTTTTCTAACTCATAAACACAATGTATGCCTCCATATATTTAGGTCCCCTTTAATTTCCATCAGCAATCTTTTATAGTTTTTGCTGACTTTTTTGTCAGATTTATCCTTTTTATATATTTTTGATACTCTTGTACATAGAATTTTTAAAATTTCAATTTCCAACTGTTCATTGCTAGTATTATTATACAGAAATACAATTGCTTTTAGATGTAAATCTTTATCTAGCACTTTCCTGAACATCCTAGTTCTAGTAGCTTTTTTGTAGATCCCACCAGATTTTATGTGTAGACAATCACGTTATCTGCAAATAAAGGCAATTTTCCTTCTTCCTTTTAGATGTACTTTATCTTGTCTTCTTGCCTTAGTACATTGGCTATTGCCTTACTGCACCCCAGTACAAAGGTGAATAGATGTGGTCCAAGTAGACACCCTTGTTTTGCTTCTGATCTTGGGGAAACACATTTAGTCATTCACCATTAAGCACGATGTTAGTTCTAAGTTTTTCACGGAGGCTATTTCCATGAAATAAGTTACTTTTTACTCCTAGTTTGTGTATTGGTTGGATTTTTTTTACATCACTAACTAATGTTGGATTTCTTTCAAGTGTTTTTTCTTTGTCTATTGAACTGAACATTTCAGTTGTCTTTTTTACATTTGTCAATATGGTGAATTACATTAGTTGATTTTCAAATGTTAAATGAATCTTGCATCGTTGGGATAAAAGCTATTTAGTCATGGTATATTTTCCTTTTTATACATTGTTGGATTTGATTTGCTAATATTTTATTTAGAATTTTTGTTCATGAGAGATACTGATTTGTGGTTTTCTTCTTTTTGTCTTGTTTTGGTGATGTGGTAACAATGGCTTCAGATTAGCTGGTAAATATTCTCTGCTGTTCAATGTTTTAGAAGAGTTTGTGTAGAATTCTTCCTTAAAGATTCAACAGAAGCTACCTTTGAACCCATCTTGGCCTGGGATTTTGTGTAAAGGTTTTTAACTATAAATCTAATTACTTTACTAGCCTTAAGGTTACTGAGGTTATCTGTGTCTTCTGGAGTGAGCTTTTGCAGTTTGGGTCTTAGACAGAAATTCTTCATTTCACCTCAGTGGTCATAACTGACGTAAGTTGCTCATAACTGTCCCTTTTTAATGTTGTAACATCTGAAGAATCTGTAGTGATGTGCCTCTCTGCTGATGTTGGTTGTCTGCGTCTCCTCATCGGTCCTCTCTGACTGCTGACATTGGTCGTCTGTGTATCCTCATGGGTCCTCTCTGCCTTCGATGTTGGTCATCTGGGTCTCCTCTCTTTTTCCCCTC
>NW_003852440.1:3309268-3378906 GCF_000181295.1 Otolemur garnettii | reverse complement strand
CGATGTTGGGTGTCTGCGTCTCCTCTCTTTTCCCCTCATCGCTCCTCTGTGACTTCGATGTTGGTTGTCTGTGTCTCCTCTCTTTTTCCCTCATCGCTCCTCTCTGACTTCGATGTTGGATGTCTGTGTCTCTCTCTTTTTCTCCTCATCGGTCCTCTCTGACTGCTGATGTTGAGTGTCTGCCTCTCCTCTCTTTTTCCCCTCATCGCTCCTCCCTGACTTCGATGTTGGGTTTCTGCGTCTCCTCTCTTTTTCCCCCATAACTCTGGCTATAGGTTAATCAATTTTATGAATCTCTAAGATCCAGCTTTTGGTTTCACTGATGTTCTCTATTTTCCTTTTGTTTTCTATTTCATTTATTTATGCTCTTAACTTTTTCTTTTCTTCCAACTACTTTGGGGTTAATTTGCTCTTCTATTTCTAAGTCTCTTATGGCAGAACAAAAATCACTTATTTGAGACCTTTCCTTTTTTCTAATACAGACAGTGCTACAAATTTCCCAGCAGTGCTTTAGTGAAATACAAATTTGATATGCTATATTTTCATTTAGCTCAAAGTACTAATTTTCTCTTTGATTTCTTAACTCATACGTTATTTAAGGAGTGTGTCACCTAGTTTCTGAATATTGAGGGATTTTCCAGATCTTTCCATTATATGATTCTCTGATCATATACTGTGATCAGAGAATATACTTTGTATGATTTGAATTCTTTTATATTTATGAAGACTTTTTTTTTTTTTTTGAGACAGAGTCTCACTATGTTGCCCTTGGTAGAGTGCCATAGCATCACAACTCACAGCCACCTCAAATTCCTGGGCTCAAGTGATTCTCCTGCCTCAGCCTCCCAAGTATCTGGTACTACAGGCACCTATCATGATGCCCTGCTATTTTTTGTTGCAGCTGTCATTGTTGTTTAGCTGGCCCAGACCGGGTTTGGACCCGCCAGTCTCATTGTATGTTGCTGGTGCTGTAACCCCTGTGCTATAGATGCTGAGCCTATTAAGACTTGTTTAATGGCCTACAACATTGTTTATCTTGATAAATGTTCCATGTGCTCTAAAAAGAATATAAATTTTGCTTTTCTTGGCTGGAGTGTTCTATTAATATTAATAAAGTCAAGTTGGTTGATGATGATTTTCATACTTTCTAGATCTTTACTAATTTTTTATTTGTTCTGTTATTTAGAGAAGATACAGAAATCTCCAATTATAATTGTAAATTTATCTATTTTTCCATACAGTTCTATGACTGTTCTTTCCTTCTTCTTCTTCTTTTTTGTTTTTTTAGACAAGGTTTTGCTCTCTTATCTGGGTTAGATAGAGTACAGTGGAATTACAGCTCATTGCAACCTAAAAAACTCTTGGCCTTCTCAGTCTCTTGAATAGCTGGGACTACATCAGGTGTCTTCAAACTGCGGCCTGCCAAAAACATTTATCTGGCCCGCCAGGTGTTTTTGCTACTGCTGCCTGTCCTGCTTAGCAGCCAGCTCATCCTGGGGCCTGCAGTCTGGCCCTCCAATGGTCTGAGGGACAGTGAACTGGCCCTCTGTTTAAAAAGTTTGAGGACCCCTGGTACGTATGCATACCACAATGCCCTGCTATTTTTTTGGCGGGGGGACAAAGTCTTGTTTTGTCACCTGGACTAGAGTACCATGGTCTCAGCCTAGCTTACAGTAATCTCAAAGTCCTGGGCTCAACCAATCCTCCAGCTTCAGCCTCCCAAGTAGCTGGGACTATAGGCACATCCACTCCACCCAGCTAATTTTTCTATTTTTAGTAGAGATGGGGGTCTCTTTTTGCTCAGGCTGGTCTCAAATTCCTGAGCTCAAGTGATCTTCCTTCCCTGGCTTCTCAGAGTAACATGATAACATGTATAAGCTACTGTGCCTGGCCTTTCTATCACTTTTTGCTTTTGGGGGCTTATTATGAGGGGCAAAAATAATTAGGATTTTTATATTCTTGGCTATCTGGCCCGTTTATTATTAGGAAGTAACTTCCTTATCCCTGGTAATATACTTTGTTCTAGAAACTTCACTGTCTGGTTTAATATTGTCACTGGCTTTCACTTGACCAGTATTAATACAAGATATCTTTCTCTATATTTTTAGTTTTAACTTTTTTGTGCCTTTTTATTTGAAGATATCTAGTTAGGTTTTGCTTCTCTCTTCTCCTTTTAACTGGGGTTATTTCCAGTTACTGTAATTATTGATATGGTCAAGTTGAAGCTTAGCGTCATCTTTTTTACACTTTGTTCTTTGTTCTCTTTTTCCTCTTATTCTGCCTTCTATTGGATTAATGAATCTCTTTAATGATTCTAATGTATCTCCTTTATTGGCTTATTAGATGTAGTTTTCATCTCTAGAAGTC
The DNA here is from genome assembly GCF_000181295.1 of Otolemur garnettii. Lineage (NCBI taxonomy): Eukaryota > Metazoa > Chordata > Mammalia > Primates > Galagidae > Otolemur > Otolemur garnettii. The sequence goes on along the minus strand of NW_003852440.1, from coordinate 3,376,539 downwards.
TGACTTGGGTCTTTTTTAATATATCTTTTATGTGTCTACTATTTGTTATTTTAGTGATCACTCCAGGGCTTATAGTATATATCTTTAACTTATCACAGTCTACCTTCAAATGACACTATACTATTTCATGTCTATAACAGGAACTTTATAATAGTTACTCCCATCTCCCTCCTCACCTGTACACTATTATCATACATTTTACTTTCACTTATAAACCCCATACTATACTGATATTTGTCTTTAAACAATTAACTTTTAGGGATATTTAAATAATAAAAACTTTTATATATTTACCCACACATGGTTATAATCTGGCATTTTTCACTTGTATGGCTCCAGTATATCCATTTATTGTCATTTTCTTTATGCCTAAAGGAATTATTTTAACATTTCTTATGGTGCAAGTATACTGGTAAATTCTCTCAGCTTTTATATGCTGGAAAAATCTTCACTGCATCTTCTGTTCTGAAATATTTTGCTGGATGTGACATTGCTGGTCAATAATTTTGCTCCTCGGGTACAGTAAAGGTACTACTCCACTGCATTCTCTCATGCCTTGTTATTGACAAGAAATATGATGTCACCCTTACTTCAGTTCCTCTCTACATAAAGTTACTTTCTTCTGTGGTTGCTTTTAAGAGTGTTCTTTATCACTTGTTTTGTTTTGTTTTTTTTTATACAATGGCATGCTTCCTTTTATTGACCAATTAAGAAATATATGATTCATTTTATTTCCCTTTCTGTCTTCACTGGTGGAAATTTTCTGCTACACATAATAGCAGATTACAGAGAAAAATAACTGCCCATTACTGGAAAAATATCTAAAAATATCTGTTCCCTTCCAGCAAATGGTTTTGATTGCTTTATTTTATTTTTTATTAGATCATAATTGTATTTATCAATTTATTGATAGATACATAAATTCTATCATAGGATACAGTGTGTTGCTGTTTATCACTTGTTTTGAGCAATTTGATTCTCATATATCTTGGTGTCATTTTCTTCATGATTCTTGCGCTCAGTCTTCACTGAGCTGGGATTGACACATTTATGGCTTTTATAGATTTTGGAAAATTTTCAACCACTATTTCCTCAAGTATTTTTCTGAATTTCCTTTCTCCAGTGATTCCAATCACACATATTAGGTTGCTTGAATGTGTCCCACAACTCACTGACACTGTGTTCCTTTTCCTTGAAGTCTTCCCCCTTCCGTGTTTCACTGTGCATAGCTTCTACTGCTGCATCTTCCACATTCCTAATCTTTTCATCTACAGTGTCTAATCTGGCTTTAGTCCATCCATCCAGTACATTTATCATTTTGGAAACTGTGTAGTTTTCATCTTTAGAAGTTTGATTTGGGACTTTTAAAAAATATCTTTCATGTCTCTACTAACTTCTTTAGCATCTGAAATATAATAACAATACTGTTTTAAGGCCCCCACCTAATTCTGACATTTCTGGCAATTCATGTTTGACTTTGATTGGTGAATTTTTCTTGTCATTTAGGTTGTATTTTCTTGCCTTCTTGCATGTCCAATAATCTTTGATTGGATATCACACGTTATGAACAAATACTCTTAAGCTTTGTTCTGGGATTCAGTTAAGTAACTTGGAAACAGTGGATTCTTTTGAGTCTTAAGATTTGTTAGGCAAGAGATTAGTGGCATTTAGCCCAAGACAAGACCCCTCCAAGTACTCCCAAGTACTCTATCCAATCTGCCTGTGATTATGAGGTTTTCATGGCACTATTCTAGGCCCTGTGCCTCGTGATTAGTGATTCCCTCTAATCACTTAAATGTTTCTTCTGACTGTCAGTTGTTGTGTCACACTCACATGCTGATCAGTATCTGTCTCTCCCTGTAGTTGTCTCCTCTTGCTGTAGCCCTGTGAACTCTCCCCAGCTTGGTGTCCCTGGACTATCAACACCATCTCCTCAACTCACTAGACTCCACTCAGGTTTCCCCTTTCTGTGTCATGACCTGGGTTCTCCTAATGCAGTAGGCTGGCACAAGTGTTGAGCTCATGGCAATTGTTCCTCATCTTTTAGGAATTAATGTCCTTTGCTGCCTGATGTCCAGTGTCTTAAAATGTTGTTTCAATTATTTTGTCTGTTTTTTCTTTTTCGTTGCTTCAGTTGGAAGGGTTAAGCTGATACCTATAAACCTATCATGGCTGGATGTGAAAATCATTTTTTTTAATGGTAAAATAGATAATGAAATAAATTTTTTAAATTACCTATGGAGGAAGGTAATAACAGCATGGATGAAACTGAGACAAAAACTAGAGTTCTCTGAATAGACCCTATTTGATGAATTGACTTTGGTTCTTATCAGTAACAAAACAAAATAAAACAAAAATTTTTGAAAGCAATGCCTAAAAACTGAAAGCAAAAATGAAATAATTAAACTAACTGTATGTCAAGCTGTTGGCAGGACCACAGAAAGGAATTATTTCAAACACATGCTAATGGGATACAGCTTAAAGACAAAAGAACTATAAAACATTCTTTAAATATTTCAATAACATACTGATAAATATTGTAAAATAGGGTCAATGATTATGTTGCTATCACTGAAAACTGGGTTTTCCAGCATTGAAGACAGAAGATACAAATGTAAGATAGATTAAGTGAAGTAAAAATCTCTCTGACTTCCTAAATTTTAATTGGAAGCATCCATATGACATTATGATGAATATCTGCATTTAAAAACCCCACAGATTTCCTAACTTTGTCCTCTGTAAAGTCCTGGAAATGATAGCCAAGTCAAAAGTAATAAGCAAGCATAGCACCTAGAATGTAATATTTAAATACCATTTCCCATTAAAAGGAACAAGGGTTTCTTAAAGAAACAGTTCCTTCTAGATCTGGGCAAAAAATGTACAAGATGAATTTGGAACATTCTGTCATACTAGAAAGCAATGAAGGTGGCAATGACCACGAGCTAGTGTCAGAAGGGCCCAGGAGACAAGCTGAAGAGGCTCCTCTGAGCCAAAAATGGGAGAAACTGATCATCAATAAGAATGCTTACTATTCTCCACTGGACTGAAATACTGTGTACCAACTATTTTTAAAATCATAATGATTCTTAGAAAACAGACCAAAAAACCTCCTTTAAAGATTATTGGATGATGCTAGGAATACTGACTTGTCAAACTCATCATTTTGTGAACTGTTTAAATGATGATAAAGAGTCAAACATTTACCCTGCCCTCGCTGTACAAACCAGCGTCAGTATAATTCATGATCAGGAGAGCTGATCATGAGTTTCTCTCTGCAGAAGTATCCCACCCTGTAATTGAAGAAGGAACACCATAATCAGAGGATCACTGTTTTGTAACCTATACTACATTAACAGATTTAGTCAATATTATTAATTAGTAACAGTAAAAAAAAAAAAAAAAGGAAGGACACTGAGATATTAAATGCCTCCTCATGAAGTATACAACATCTCCTGTTAAGTGTTCTTGTCAAATAAAATTAAATTTAAATTTTGACAAAGGATACAACTACCAATTCCCAGGAAATATAAAGAACCAGAGAAAACATGCATTACGGGGAATATGTGGTTAGTAAAATCTAGACCATGCTATACCCCAGAAGCCAAGCAGAACTATTCCTTCAATGAATACACTGCAACAACAACAAAAGATACAGCAACTGGTATGAGACTTCCCCTCCCATTAAAAGCAACTAGACAAAATATAGTTGTCTAGTAAGTGACACAGGGAACAGGAAAGAAGCCCGACAACCACCCAGCTTTCTATTCGGAGGTACTTTCTTGACATCAGTGCAAGAACGGGGAACACAGGAAGAGTATACCACTCTTGTCGAGAAAGCAGAGATCAGAGTTTGGGGAGAATGAGGTACCTGCAATAAGATCGATGCTATAAATGAAGAGAGTTACAGAAATCAGCAAGATGGACTCTTCAAGCCTTGGCAGAATTCTACACAGCAAGTGTAGGGTAAGATTCTGTGAGGACGAGCAAAGAACAACTAAAGGAAAAAAGAACTGAAGCTAAACAATTCCCAGAGTTTCCACAGGGCTGGGAAACATCTGTATTCCAGTTAGTCAAAGTAAAAAGACACACCAAAAAAGTATGGGCAATAAGCACATAGAAAAGTGCTCTGCATCATTAATCATCAGAAGATACAATTAAAACCACAAAAACATACCCACCAGACTGGCTAAAACTCAAGACTGATCATACCAATATGTTACAACATTTGAACTTCAACAAGATCCTGATTGAACAAGAACAATTTTTCAATTTATTTCATTATGAATGTATTTAGTGCCACTTAACTATATACTTAATAATGGTTAAGATGGTAAATTTTATGTTATGTGTATTTTACCACCATAACAACAATTGAAGAAAAACAGGAGGAGCGAGGATTTTGGTTGTGCCAAATAGTGAGTGATAGCAGCAATTACTGAATTGGGTGATGGGGACCACAGGTTCTTTGCTCTGGTATATGAGAAATTTCCATAATTAACACATAACTTCAAATATTTAAAGTATTACTACATAAAAGAGAAATTAGACTCTATAGAAGAAATAATGTGGGGGAAAATTGGGAGTTAATATAAAAATGAACTAGCCAAGGGAAGAAGGGGTACCCTCGCAAGGCAGGTAGTTGATACTAGGAATCGTTGACACAAAAGCCGCAGGTGTCAGAGCTGCAGCAGAGGAAATCAGTGCCGTTAGTGGTAAGTTGGACTAGGAGGCTTCTACGGTGTCTTCCAAACCTGAGGATTCTACTGACTATCCACCAACCATTAATCTATGAATCTCACCTCTGGGGCAGTTTTCCCATTAAAGTTAGCACTTCATTACTCCTGAGCTGTATCAAATAATTATCTATACAACTTATCTGACACTTCACATAAACTATTTCATGTAATCTCCATTTTCCTGCAATTTTCAATATATTTGATAAGCCCTCTTCTTAAAGCCCTTTAAAAAATCAGAATTGTGCTTTATGCTCTTGAATTCTTTTATTCCTATCACAATGCTCTGTACATACCTGGGCATGAGAATGCTTTTCTGAAAATCCCTGTGAAGTCTGTAATACTGCAGCCTTCTATCTTGCCATTCGTGTCTGTGTCTTCCCCCATTATGCCCCAATCATGGGACACACCCTACACCACACCTGTGTGCCCTTACCCAGGCCTAGAAATGGGGTAGATGAATATCTAGAAATATGGTGAATAAAGAGTTTCTTCCACATCTAGGGCTGTTAAATTTTTCGAGTGATGATGATTCATTCTGATAATCAAATTCTGAATCCTGAGAATGCTGTAATTATGGAAAATTTCACTACATCTTCACCCAGGTGGCTGTCACCACCACAACCATGGGGAAAAGTGAAAAATAGTTTGGCTTTCCTACATCTTTCCTATCCTGGTGACCCTTCTCCTGAATCCCCCAGACGTCCAATGTCTTTACGTGCTCTCTGTCCACCCAAATGAGAACAAGGCAGAGGGCCAGACACTACAAAACACCAGCTGCTACATCAGACTTCACATCATCAGGCCATTTAATTCTGACAACTAAAGTAGGTGTTGTCTACATTTTTCAGATGAGAAAACTGAGGTTTAGTTTAGTAACATGCTAGACTTCTACATGAGGACTTTGGGATTTAAAACCAGATCATCCTGGCTCAAAACCCATGCATATTACAGAACAACAACAAAACAATAAACTCTCTTCCTCTGCAAGTCCTGAAATGAACAGAACCTAGAAAAAACTACTTTTGTTAAGAAGGACACTTTCTCCATAGCTCTAAAGGGCAATTCGGGCTGGAATTTCTGAAAGCTTGCTTACTCATTCCTATAATGAACCCTCTCCCCCCAGGCTCCCCCACATCCCAGCAAAAAAAAAAAAAAAATCCAATTTCAAAAAGTACCACAAGGGGGAGCTAAATCTTAAAAAAACTTAGATAAGATAATCGGCCAGGTGAATCAGATGTCTCATTTGGATCATGACTCTTCAGAAAGATCTGAATAAATATCCTGCCATAAGTGACTTTTTCCAAGAAACAGATCTGACCACTCCCTTTCCTGCATAAAACCGTCCCAGGATCCCCACTGTTCACGTCTGACATCGCTTATTATGCACAACTTCCCTTCTGACTGGCCCCTGCTCCCCTCCAACAGATGGGCCAGTCTGACCCCACACTGTGAGCACAGCCAAGACTCCACTTCCCTGGCTTCCTCAAGTGCCCTTCCTGCACACCTGTTTCTCTGAACATGTTATTGCTTCTGTCTGACCACATGCGCTCACTACTCCCATCCCCACTGCCCCCTCCCCTGCCCTTCTATTCAACAAACTGTGCTGTAAGCTCCCACAAGTCCTCCAACTCTGTTAGACCATGTCTCATCTGACTTCGGGCCTTTCCTATCATGCTCCCACCACGGCAAACCACCACAGGCCACATACTGGTCTACCGTGGGGTAAATAATCCCCTTCCTGCCCGAATCATATTATATCAAGTGAAGAGCTTTACCACACAGCTAAACAGAAAGGTCCCTGAAAGGAAGAACCATGCTGTCCACGTCTGCACATGGCCAGCCCTGGCTGCAGCAAATCCTCCTCACGTGCTGAGTTGAGAACCCACTTAACAGTCAGACATCCCTGTGGCTCCTTTCAGGGGCTACCTTCAAAGGATAAGGAGCTAGTTCCACAAAAACATTTCAAGTTCTTCACCTCATGTTCAAAATCAACTTAAAAACTGTAATAATCAACCTGCTAGTTAAAGAAATCACGTGTCAAACTTACCGATTTAGTTAAATAAAACAGGAATGAATATACTAGAAAGACTGCATTTTCCAACGGTGTAACCACTGCTGTCTCTTCAGCATCTATCTCCAGTTGCTTTTTCGCATCAACAGCATTGGCAGGAGTGCCTTCTGTTGTAATCACCCCTAAAATTGATTACATGAGGAGGAAAATAAATATTTCATGCTTTAGAGTAAGAATTCATTTTAAATATTTATTAAATATCCACTAGCCACTGTGCCTGGAATACATGGCTACAAAACAATTGTACAGAGAAAAAAATTCAGAATACCAATTAGAGCCAACATACTTTCAATTATAAAATGGACTCATCTCCAACCCACGCTAGGCCCGGAGTCTCAGAAAGGAGGTGGACTGCTTGCCTCTAAGTTCTGTTCTAACCCTAAGATTCCATTCACTATGTGAATGCAGCTCCTGGTAAAGTTTCCCCATTTATGTCAGCATCTCAGTCCCTCAGATGCATTAAGGGACGTTTGGGAAGATCTGACCGTAGAAAAGGCCATTTTGTGGTATAACTTAAATGACGGGACAAAAAACTGTTAATTCTGTAAGCAGAATTTTCCCTAACTTTGAAAATTACTGAGAATAGAGTAACAAGTGTATATGATACATGACTCATATTCAACAAGCAGAATCTTTTTGAGTGAAAGGAGTTTAGAAGTATATATATTCATTATACGTGAATGCAATGTCCTCTGGAACATGGGAAACAGCTAAAATGTCTCAAAAATTGGTGGAATGCTTCTACATGCTGTGACTTCTCTTATACTCCGTGCGTTTGTTCTGGGGGGAACGTGTCAAGACAGGGCTGCCACGCCCTGCAGCGTCCAGACCAGAGTCCTTAAAATCACAAAATGGTAAAGACATCATCACGTCACCATCACCATTTTGGACTGACAAAATAACACAATTAGCTGTTCTGATCTACTTGTAAAATCCACTACTACAAAAATTAAAAAGCTGCTGATACAGGAGGGTTTGGTTTTTTCAACAATTTTTGAAAACATTTTCTCATCTCCCAATAGATATTTACTGTGTGCCATGCGTGAGAAGGAACTCCTCACAAATGCTGGTCTACACTGGGTTATTACACACTGCAAAGTCCTGTACGGGCTCCTGTAAGCTAAACACGCCTGGACTCCTTCACTGGGTTTTACAAAGTTTTATTTACTGTCTCCAAATAGCAAATAAAAATAAGAACTACATAGTACTGTCTTCTATTTAGAGAAAAGGAGAGAAAAATACAGAATTTGTGAGTTTTAGAGCAGTGTTTCTCCAATTCTAACTTGCATCAGAGGGCTCGTTGAAACAGATTGCTGGTCCCACCCCTAGAGATCCTGATGCTATTGGTCTGGTTGAAAACTACTATTTTAAAGTGTAAGGGCTGTTAATAACATATTAGATTAAAATAATGCATACAAGATAGTGACAGCCAAGCATTGGTTTGTAGGTTAGTTATAGTCTCTGGCCTCTTTTCAATATGTATCTTTTTCTTTTTAGAGACAAGGTCTGGCTCTGTTACCCAGGCTGCAGTGCAGTGGTACGAGCATAGCTTGCTGCAGCCTCGAGCTGCTGGGCTCAAGTGATCCTTCCACCTCAGCCTCCCAACTAGCTGGGACTACAGAGGTGCACCACCACTCCCAGCTAATTTGTCTATTTTTTGTAGAGATAAGGTCTTGCTATGCAGCTCGAGGTGGTCTGGAAATCTTGGCCTCCAATGATCCTCCCACGTCAGCCTCCCAAAGCACAGGGATTATAGGCATAAGCCGCCACACCCGGCCTCTCCATCTGTCTTGACTCCCACCTTTCTCTCAATTCGTTCTGGCATCTTTTTTCCCTTCAATTTGTACATATCTGTATTATTCTCCCCTCTATTTCCTATCTTTGGCGACAAATCTCCTACAAGGTCTTCCATGTGATTATGTTGCCACTCTGTAGAAAAAAATCAGCAAGGTTTACCTGGGTCCAAGTCTTTCTCAGTATTCAACGTCTGTGACACTTCTGCGGCCCCCACGTCCCCCGTCAGGAGCTGGTCCAAGGAGGCGTGCTCTTCAGGAACCTGCATATGAAGTTCGTCCACATTCTCTTGAGAGAAATTATCTTCATGGGGTGGCTTCATCTCTGCAAGTGACAGGAAAGCACAGGCTGGCACAGCTCACAGATACTGCCCATCAGCTAACTCCTTATACGGGGCCAGGGCACCTCGGTGCTGCCCTCCACCCCGAGTGGACAGCCCGTGGGGTGCAACTGGGCAGAGAAATAAGAGTGTCAGTGTCTTTCATCCCACTTGAAGAATGACCGATCTACAAAATAAAATTTACTAAAAAGTATTTCATAAGTCAGCATGTCTATGGTAGGGACTTTAATTAAACTTAACTTCCCTTGGCAAACTGACATATGCCCACACGAATAAATGTGCGAGTGTCAAGAGCAGAAATGTGAAACACAGAAAAAACACGAACTCCTTCAGACATGCTTTTCCCAGAGCTAGTATAGGAGAGGGCATTCCATGTCAAGGCAACTTGCCGAAGTGCCTTTCAAATACTTTCTCAGTACCTCTAAGAGTTAAAGGAAGCAAACCTATCTCCTTCCCCCAGAGGTTTAGTCCAATATGACCCATAGCAAAGATGAGTTTCTTTGCAGCCTCATATCTCACCCTGAAAATTCATTTGAATTTTGCATTCTTATCCAAAATATATCTGCTTTGGTTAAATGCAAAAACACTTCCCTGCACTAACTTCTCAGGAAAAATTAGCACTCTGGGGAGATGAATTTTCCTGTGGCTTTATGTCACCCTGGTACTCTACCACACACCCTCAGTTCAAACACATCTGTTTAAAAAGCCTGGGTACAGACAATAGAACATGAAACTAGGAATTGGAAAGTTTATGTCAGGATATTTGCTTGGGGCCAATTCAGCAAATATTTACAGAATGCCTTCTACTTGACAAGCACTGTATTAGAAAGCTCCTCTTCCTGATTCCCTGCTTGACTAATTTGAATGCAAGAACCTTACTTGGCAGGAGAGTTTAACTGGTGTGTGTGACTGCTCCCAAGAGGTAGGAAAGAACACACCATCCCCAAGAGATAATGCTGGGGAGAATGAAGGAACTCAGCAAGGCAGATTTGAAAGTCATGCCAGTCAATCCTTGGGTATAGAGCAGTTAACTTATGATGTAAAATCCGCATTCAACAAAGCCCTTCCATAATCTTACACAAAATCTGCCCTTTGTTAGCAGGTCTACATTGTGTATCATTTCTTTACTTATACTTTTCTCATTAGCTTTTTATAAAGTTTCCCTTTGAAAATCCTAACAGTCTCAATTGTCCTAAGCAAAAAAGTAAGGAATCCTCCCCGTGCTCCAGCCTAAAAGGAGGCAGGAAGGGAGGTGCGTGGGCCTCCTCCTGTTGCCCCTCTCCTTTAGACACACTGGAAACTGAACAGACCTTTACAAATGATATGAGGCACTTCAGCAAATTCCAACCCTCACCCCCTGCTTCTCCAGCCAGCTCTACAAGGCCACAGGCAGGTACCTTACCTTCCCCAGGTTTACCCCAGCCTTCCTGGAGAGGTGGTGCCACCACCAGTGGGGCTGTCTCCTCTTCTGTGGAGTGCCTGTACCTGACAAAATAGATCAGGTCTTGAACGTCATCTAGCACTGCAGCCTCTTCAAACACATTACTTTCCTTCATCCCCTGCTCTCTACTTTTGGTCACACGAGCATCGAGCATTTGCTCTGCTATGCTCAAAATCTGTGACTCAGAAGCACGGAAGACTTTATCTAGGACTTTTTCCACGTTGTAGGGCAGGCTCTCCCGCTGTGCTGACTTCAGCTTTAATGACATTTCTTGGAGCATGGCTTCCAGCTCGTGGACATCAAAGTACTTCTGGAATCGCTGCAGAGACTGCTGCTCTTTAAAGAAGGTATTTATTATAGGCAAGTCCTCCCTCTTGTCTCTGTGCTTGGGCTCTACAGTTGTATGTGGAGCCCAGTGGAATGGGTCATCATCAAGTTCTTCAGAAGCAGATCCCTGGCTTTCAGTGTCCAAGAATTTTTCTATGTCCTCATGGTCCTCTTTGGAGGGTTCTTCTCCCCCAGGCTTCTCTGCAAGCTCTGGGGTCTTCAGACGTTCCTCAGGGGTCTCTCGTTTCAGATAATCAGGATCATTCTTCTGAAACACTTCACCTAACTCTGGAGTCCAAGTTTTCACCTGGTCAGGAAAGTCACTCGTGTCAGACGGCATCTGTGCTTTCTCATCTACCAGGGGGTGATCGTCCTTTTCTACCGCCATCCCAGCTGGTTCCCCGCCTACCGTGTCAATGCCTTCGCCTGCAGTTTCATTTTTGTTTTCTCGACCCAACATATTAGCTTCTTGCTTGTTTTCATCGATTTCTGGATCAGCATCAGTGGTCCCTAAAAATGCTGTTTCAGGGACTTGCAGATTAACTTCTAACTGCCTGTCCTGAACCCCAGGGTTTCTGTCTTTAGCTTGTTTTGCACTTTGAGCGTTTTCATCCTCCAGCAGTTCTTCAGGGAGATAATCCTCCTCCTCTGCTTCTGGCTTTTCAGCGTAGAAGCCTGGCCCTCCCACCCCAGCAGCTTGGCCTGCTTCTCCTGGCTCCTGTGTGCCCCGCACGGCCTTGTGATGCACAGACTCTTCCATAGTGGAGTCGTCTCCCACCTCTTCCTCAGAAAGCCTCTTCATCTCACTCAAGGGCTTAGGGACTGCCACAGCCATGTCTCTTTCTGGTGACCATGAAAGATTTCTTCCCGGAATGGGAACCTCTTCTTCTAGTTCTCTGGGCAAACGAATTTCACCTGGGGAGGAGAATCTTGGTTGATTGTGAGTTTTAAGAACTACATCCTCTTTAAATTCCTCACGCTGATGCTCCACTGAAAGTGTGTGTGGTTTCGGTCCATTTAACACAACATCTGCTTCCTCCACACTGTTTCTGGACACATTATGCTGATCATCTCCTACGAGTGGTACGAGACCCAAGGACTCCTGTTCAATCTTCTTTGCATTCATCTGACTCCCCACAGCTTTATGCACAGAGTCGCTCCCTGAGCCACCTTCGAAAATCTCTCCGGGCTTTTTTTCGGGGAGCATTCCTTTGGAGATATGAACAGCTGCACCTTCTAGGTCATTGTCTTTGTCATCAGAAGCTGACTGTAATATGTCTTTACCCTTTTCAGCAGCTGGCAAGGAGTTGAGATTATTGCTTTGCGTAGAACTGTGCACGGTCACCCCTTCCGGCTTTTCATCCTCTAACTCGATCTCATCTTGTACCAGGCCCCTCTCAGATTCCTGCCTCCCTTTTCCTTTAATGTCAAGTTCAGTGCCCACTTCTGAGCCTTTGTCATTACTTGTTTTAGGGACTTCTACAATCAGAAGACTGTCTTCCACATGTTCAGGGTCAGTGTATTCTGTTGCTGATTGTGGTTTCCCCTGTTCGGTACCTGGAACCAAGGAAACATCATCATCTTTTTCTTCCTCTGAATCAGAACTCTCTAAATCCATCACACCTGTTTTTTCTTCACCTCCAGTGACAATAGAAAAGATAGTATCCCCCCAGCTTGTTAGAATATCCATATCTTCCTTTTTGATGCCAGAGGGCACAGCTCCTTCAACCTTATCCTCTTTATTTGTATTCTGCTCTTTGTCTGTAGAATATTTCTCAACTCCAGATTTTACTGCAGTTTCCGTATCTTCTCCACTTTTGAAGGTTAGTAATGGCAGCTCATCAAAGTCTTCTAGATTCTCCTCTTCCTCCTTCTTGACTTCGTAATACTCAGCTTCCAATTCCTCATCAAAATCATCCTCTAATGAGGTAACGAGGCTGGTTGTCTCATCATCAGATACAAGTGCATCAGCAGTTGAGCCAAATTTGGTTTTCAAGTCCAGGGTCATTTCTTTTTTCAACAGTTTATAAGCATCCATCTTTTCCTGCTCCTTTGAAACCTGAGAACTATTGTTAGTTTTGTTGTTCTCATTTTCTGGCACTTGTAATTTCTCTTGCAGCACTTCTTTAAAAGGTTCAAATGAAGAATGCTCTCCCTGAGCGTCATCTGCTTGGCTGTTTGTGTGGGGGTGGTTCTTCTGAGTCATAAATTGTTCCTTGAGATCTTTAGTGTTTTCTGAGAACACACTTTCATTTTCCTCTGAGCTGACTTCTACTGGTTCAGGCTCACTTTCCTTAGATACTTCAGGAAGTTGATCCACATGCTGAGAAGTTTTTTCTACAGCTTTCTCAGAGTTTCCAGTTGCAGAATCATACAATTCCAAAAACCCTAAAAGATCTGCTACATTATAATTATCAAAATCATCTCTTCCTCCATCAAAACAGACAAAATCTGTTTCCTGTAAGGGAAAGAAAAACATTAGTATGTCACTAACCAGGTCACTAACTCTTACCCATGCTAATGATAGAGATAAGCTCAAACGCATGTTTGGCTCCAGAGGGGCATTTGTGTCAACCTTGGGCAATGATTGTTCTTGGGCAGTGAGGGGACAGGAGGCAGGAATGCACCTTCCCACCCAAGCACTACCACTGGCTTCCCTTCACTCTTTTCCCCAGGGAAGGAATGATTCATGTGGTTGCCGAAGTTTGCTTAGCTCCACCCTCTTTTCTGTTTGGTACCAGCCAAAAGGAAAATACACATTCTGTCCCTTCATGCTGTCAGTCTCATTTATTTATTTTTTAGCCAGCACTAAGTTTGAACCCACCACCTCCAGCATATGGGGCTGGCGCCCTACTCCTTTGAGCCACAGGCACCGCCCAGGCTGTCAGTTTTAGACGGCAATCCTACTTGGGGTGGCCCCCAGTCGACTCATTCAATCTGTGGCTGGGGTAAGTCTGTTTATTGTAGACTACAAATGTTAGAAAGCCTGTTCTTTCTGCACACTTGAATTCTACTCCCTAAACTGCTTTATCAGTAAATAATGGTGACATTTTATCTCTACCTGCCCAACTCCTGGATTCCTCAATTTGTTTTGGGCTCAGCTGGGGAAAAATGGGTTATCATTTATTGGGTTCCCAAGCCCTCAAGGCTTACGCCTGATGTCCTGGGCACTCACCTCTTAATGACCCTTCCAGAAGAAGCTGAGAGACGATCCAGCTCGTCTCCTCTGTGTCCTCTACGCTACACTTCCCTGCTCTCTCAGCTAGAAACAGGCAGACTCACCTGGCTGTCAGGTTCTAAGTGCATAAGGATTTTTGGCTCTTAATGTCCTTGGATTCGGGTATAGGTACCAGAAAAGTAAACATGTAAAGGGACAGAGAATGATGTCAAGAGGGCTCCCCACTTTGTTAGTACCACAGGAACAAACTGAAAACAGGATTCAGAAGGTATATATCTTACTTTAAATCAGTTCTAGGCAGTCACTAAGATCTGCTTTCAATACTCTTTCTCAACCTAAATTCTTTCTTTTCTCCATTGGTAAGCAAACTGGCATACCAAGAGTCATAAACTGAGGGAAAAGTTAAAAACCAACCAAGATAATTTTCCTCATAACTAAACTTTCACCCCTCTGTGAAGACCTAGCCAACATAGCAAAGGACGAACGATCTCCCCTCCCTGTCACATGCATCCTGAGCCAATCTCTCAATGCCAGATGCCACGAGAAGACAGAATCCAACCCAAGTCTCTGGAATTGTGTCTCACACTCCGTCTCACACTTAGATCTCAGGCAGCACCTTCCTCAGGAGTGAAGCCAAACAGGCAATAGGACTGACTTTATGGCCCCTGATATTATCAAGAAATTTTAAAAATAGCAAGAGCTCTGAGACTCCTCCATTCTGCCAATCACATCTAAGAACTGCCTGAGCCCAGCAGCTTGCACGCTCTGCAGCAACTCCAAAAATTTCTGAAGGAAGGTAAGCATCAATTACTATTAATTTTAAAATTCCAAAAAATTATAAGCTAAAATGAAGAGTCTAGAACACAAAATCCTTTTATTCACGAACCATTTTAAGTCAGTGCACCACAGATAAATGCTTTATCGAATCTGTAGTCGATGCCTTACAGATGTGAGACAGGACCTCACCTGAAACTCTCAGGTTCCCTTTCCCAAATCTATGACATTAACTATAATCCCTTAAGTAACTAGGGAGCCAACAGGAAGAAAATCTTCCCAAGTCTGCAGTTTTGGTCCAGTGCAAAATGAGTTCAATTAATTTTACATGATTTCTATATACTTAAAATGTCTAATAGCTATCCAATAAGCAGTTTTTCAAATCGACACTTTCTCCTTTTGCTTGTAAAATGATTTACCTCTTAAATTTAGTGACTACATACAAAGATAGTGAATTCTTATTTTTTCAGAGCAAAGAAATGTCCTGTATAGGAGTATACAGTAAGAACATCTGCTTTAATATATTAGATAACCATCAGATTAGGACATGGTCTCTTTTAAATTCTTTTCAAATTTTTCTTTCTTTTTTTAAGAAGTAATCATTCATAAGCCAATTTGTAACTAAGAACAAAAAAGAAATCCACAACTTACATCTGTTGGAATTTGTAGCTCTTCTTTGGTATACTCATGGACTACCTGGATTAAATCCTTTGGAAAATATCCAAAAATACGCCCAACCTATATGAAAGAATGGGCAAAAGGGGTAAATATCAATCCAATTCTGTATCAGGAACTATAAATGAAAGACATCTTAGTAGTGACAGGAAATATACAAATATATAGGTAGGTAGATAGAACAAAGAGAGACAGTTGCTATTATAATTACACTAAGATTATTATTCCAATAAAAATTAAATACAGATTATTACGCCGATGTTTCTAAAACCATTGACGTTTTCTCTTTATATTGATCCTGATTCCAAATACAAGCCACATAAAGTTAGAGCTTAAAAATAAATGGAAGATATGTATAAAAGAAGATTATTACACATTGTCTGATTAAACTGTGCAAATCAAAGTCGGTTAGAAATGCAATTCCAAATAACTTCTAGAACAAATTTGCTTGCACATTTCTTAGCATTGCTCATAAACCAGTACCTAAAAGTCTCTTAAACATAAACAACAGCCCTGTAGTAAGTAAAAAGGATACAAAATCTCTCAACTACATGAACACAACAACAAAAGGCACATATAGTTGACCCTTGAACAAAACATGGGTTGGGGTGCAGTTGAAAATCTACATGTAACTTTTGACTCCCCCAAAACGTAACTAGTAATAGCCTGTTCGCTGGAACCAGCCAGGGGTGAGGACCCTGCAGCCTCAAGGCCACGTGTGGTCCTCCAGATCCCCAAGTGCATTACCCCCAACCAAATCCAAACTTCACATACTAAATCCCTTTATTAAAAGTATTTATTCTTCAAAATTTGTATCCCATCATAAGGCCTCACTCGAGAATAGAGAAGTCCACTGTGGCCCCAAGGCCAGAGGTTCCCCCTGCCAGGAATAGTCAATTAACACATGTTTTTGTACATTATATATATTATATACTGTATTCCTGCAACAAAGTAAGCTAGAGAAAAGAAGTGTTATTAAGAAAATCCTAAGGAAGAGAAAATATATTTACTATTAAGTAGAAATAGATCAACATAAAGGTCTTCATGTCTGTCCTCCTCACACTGAGCTGGCTAAGGACGAGGAGGAAGGAGAGGCTGGTCTTGCTGTCTTAAGGTGGCAGAGGCAGAAGAGGTCAAGGAGGGAGAAGGGGAGAAGGAGAGGCAGGTACGCTCTAGGGAACTTTACAAAAACACAACGCAATTTCTGTCTGATTTTTTAAATTTTCATTTCTCTAAAAATGTTTCTGTATGTATGGCTCGGCACCCCGTAGCTCAGTGGGTAGGGCACTGGCCACATACATCAGGGCTAGTGGGTTCAAAACTGGCCTGGACCTGCTAAAAACAACGACAACAAAAAAATGGCAGGGTGTTGTGGCCGACACCTGTGGTCCCAGCTGTTTAGGAGGCTGAGGCAAGAGAATTGCTTAAGCCCAGGAGTTTGTGGCTGCTGTGAGCTGTGACATCAGAGCACTCTACTAAGGGTGACATAGTGAAACTCTAGTCTCTTAAAAAAAAAAAAAATTTTTTTTCTGTATAGTACCGATCTCTCTTCCACCATTTGCTCTATATTCATTGCTCGTATCATATAAGGGTCCAGGCCATAAAAGAGTCAAAAGCAGACTGGAACTAAAGAAACCCTTCTGCCCGTTTGTCTAATGTCACTCTGGTTTCTGACACTGTTTCTCCTACGACTCCTTCCTCGCCGCCTGGCACTGCTTTAGAAGCTCTCTTCTCCATCAAGTTGTGCCTGGTGGTTATTCGCTCTTAAACTTTTCCAAGCCCCATATCTTGAAAGCCTTCACTCCCACCTTTTTTTTCCACACCCACAATCACACAGTTTTCTCCACTGGTTCTGTCATAAATCCTGTGAAGCCATGCAGTGACTTCTAACCACAGTTTTCTTTCTTTCTTTCTTTCTTTTTTTTTTTTTTTGCATCCAAAATCTTTTTAATAAAACAGTAGGTTCCAGTGCTAGTTTTTGTAGCCTCGGCTGGACCGTCGGCCTCTGGCACGCTCAAACTTCCGGCCCTTGGAACGGACATAGGGTTTGGTATGGCTGTGCGGGGTTCCTGGGGCCTTGCCGAAATGCCGGTATACCTCCCGGCCCTTGTGAGGACCCGAAAGCAGGACGGTGAGGATTTTGGCCCCAGCCTTGAGGATTCGGGTGCGGGCCCGGCTACTCACGCGCAAAGCACACACCTTCAGTTTGGGCACTTCCTGAACCCGCACATCATCAGTTACGGTCCCCACAACCACAGCTGTTTTGTTTTCCTGGCCAGGAAGTTTCATCTTCCGGATCATCCGGGAAAGAGACAGTGGTGGCCGATTGGTGCGACTCATAAACAACCTCTTTAGCACAACCTGGTTGAAGGAAGAGTTAGTTCGTCTGGCCAGAAACCTGTACAACTTGACCAACAGCCTTAGGTAAATGTCCTGGCTCTTGGGCTCCTTGCGAGGAACCTTTCGGTCCTTGTTGTGGCGAATATCGACTCCCATGATGGCGACACCCTCTCAGCCAGGTCCGGAAAGACTAACCACAGTTTACTACACCAGGAATTTACTGGTTTGGGCTTGATGGCTTTCACAGCTTTTTTGATAACAATAATGGTCTCTTCAATGCTGTAATCTCGTCTGATTTTCAAGATGTGCTCTATCTGGGCTTTCTTCCACAATTAACAATCCTTTCCACAGAGTACCATGGGTACTTAAAGGGCTATGACAACCTAATACAGAGGCTGAATTAAAGACACTGTGTTTTTAGAGAATGTAGACCACTTTGATGCCTTTCGTGCTGAACTCATGGGGTTCTGGGTGACTAAGGTCACTGCTCCATATCAGAACTTTAAAAGGCAGTCCCTTACTGGCAAAATACTTCCTGACTTTAGGAACAAAGCACTGATAGAGAGTGAATCCAGAGAAAGGGTTCTCACTGGCCAGGCCTTCTTGTTGTACAACCAAAAGACTAGCAGCTAATGTCTATCTTTTTCCTTCAAGGCTCGGGGTGAGCAGATTTATAGATAAGGGCAGTCTTGATCACAGATCCAACTGCACTTGCACAAAACATTAGAGTTTTGCCTATCGCTTCCTGCCTTACAGCCCTCTCTTCCTTGCTAATAAATGTCCTTTGTGGCTTCCCCCCCCCCCCCCCCCAAGAATAAGCACTATCATCTGCATTAAAAACCTCTTTAGGCAGATATCCCTTCTCCTCAATGATTCTCTTAATGCTGTGTGGGAACTTGGCCACTGCCTCTTGGTGGGAAGAAGCTGCTCCTCCTCTTGTCTTGACTTTTTTATTTTTTTGCAGTTTTTGGTCGGGGCTGGTTTTGAACCTACCACCTCTGGTATATGGGGCTGGCGCCCTATTCCTTTGAGCCACAGGCGCCACCCATTGTCTTGACATTTTTAAAACCAGATCTTTCTCTAAAACTATCAAACCATCCTTTGCTGGTATTAAATTCTCCAATTTTAGATCCTTCATCATTGTCTTACTTTAAGTTGCCATATAATAACTTTGTTTTTTCTCAAATCATATGAGAGTCCACAGGTATACCTTTCCTACAGCAAGGCTGCAACCATATAACCCTGCATATAGACACACATTTAATAAGAGATAAAAAGGTGTTTTGTAAAAAGTGTAAGGTGTCCACGCCTGCTGCTGCAGCTGTAGCAATAATTTCAAAGATTTCCTTTTCATTAATCTTGAAATGGTAGACAGCTACAACTACAGATCGCAATGTATCACACATCACCTTTTTCCTGTATTGTTATGACTTTTCTCTGCTTCTTAGGAGCACTTCCAGTATCAAGAGTAGCACTTTGTACGGGTCCCAAGGTGCCATTCAAAGTTTAAGTTATTGCACTAAACATAAAAAACACACAAGAAATGCAAGAGGCCATCTTTTATTGCATTGGACAGTTTGCTAGAGATGAACTACTCACTTGGAGATGATTGGTGTCAGTTTTAAGTAGATACCTCTGTTGAGCTCACTGCTGAGTAACAGGAGATGGCTATGAAACTATTACAGTATGTACTACTGTTAATTTTATACAGTTATGATTTAATACAGCATCCTTGGGTTTGTTCACATTTCTCTCAACTACAAATGGCACCAGGTATGATCTGCAATGTAATGCGTGTAAGTTTTTTTTGAGACAGGGGCCTCAAGCTGTCCCCCTGGATAGAGTGCCGTGGCATCACAGCTCACAGCAACCTCCAACTCCTAGGCTCAAGTGAGTCTCCTGCCTCAGCCTCCAGAGTAGCTGTGACCACAGGCACCCACCACAACACCCGGCTATTTTTTGGTTGCAGCCATCACTGTTGTTTGGCGGGCCAGGCTAGATTTGAACCTGCCACCTTAGGTGTACGTGGCTGGTGCCTTAGCCACTTGAGCCACAGGCGTCAAGCCGCGTGTAAGTTTTAATAAATTTTAGCTCTTTACAATAGACTTGCGTATATTTTATAGTGGTAAATGATAAACATAGACTAGCCTCTATCTACATATATTTTGTGTTCATGGCATAACTTTTTCCATATTTCTAGGCTTCCTAGCTTTTGAGTTTTTCCAAATGGGGCTAAATCTCAAAAAAATTTTTCAATATATTTATCAAGAAAATTCCACATACATGTGGACCCATGCTGTTCAAACCAGTGTTGTTCAAGTGACAACTGTATTTATTGATACTATGCGCTCTACTGGCTTATTCAAAAACTACCTTTACATGTATTTGGGGACAAAATAAAATTATAATGTAATATATACATACCAGACTTCATGGAAAGTGAAGGCTCTATGGAAAATAATTCCAATTGTTTTCAGCACTAACAGTAGTTACTGCCCCAAAGGGAGCAGAACTCTTCCCAATCATTAAAGGAGACTAACATGTAAATAAAACGCACAGAAAGAACAAAAGGCCATCTTATCACTAATTTGTAAAATATCCCTGTTGGTAGTGCTCTTATTACACCTGAGAAACTATCTGAACGCCAGTGTTAGACTCAGGATACTGCCATGAAGATTAGATAAGACAGGGCAACTAAAAGCTGTGATATTGGCAGATAAAGTCTGAAACTCTAAGAAATCAAAAGAAGATTGCAGAATGAAAACTAGGAAACAAAACTGAGAATCATTCTGAAAGCTAAGGTGAGCAAGCTTTTAATATTGTCAGTCTACGTGCGGTTTATGAAAAGAGCCTGAGGGAACACAATTTTATTCCTTCTGAAGAAAATGTTATTAAAAGGGAAACTGGAAAAGGGGAAGAAATCAGAGATAGACAGCAAAAGGAAATATTGTAAATTTATCTTGGCTTAATCTTTGTCAATTGAGACCACAGGTCCTTTAAAATTCCTTATTTATGAAGTGATAAATATTGATGATATCTCATTTCTTACAATCTGACAAAAAGAAGTTGTGGAATTCTGGGCCCACGTGACTGAAGTACTCTTTTATGGAATTTTGCTTCCACATATCAGTCCTTACAAGGTACTCTTGATTTGATTTGGGGCGTGGAGGGGATTGCCTCAAGAGAACAAATTCTGTATCAGGATATATGTAAATAAGTGCCACTGCCCTGTAAGGACATAGTCAGAAGGGAAAGGAACAAGACATGGGCCCTTCCACTAAAGTGTTTTCTACTTTATATGAGCCAAGACAGTACACAAACCAACTGCAATGCCAAACAGTAAAACCAATGCCACATGAGCAGTGTGAACAAAGTGCCACCTAAAAAATGTTACCAGACAACAAAGATCCCTTCTGGCTGGGTGCTGATGCTAGCATTCCCTGAGAAGGCAGGATGAGAGCTGTGACCAAGAAAGACTCACAGGATACCTAGAGGTAAAATATGGTCATGAGCAAAAGTGTGGCGGGTGAAGTTAAGTCAAGTTCATTAATCCAAATGCTCAAAGATGAGCAGGTGGAAAAAGAACTGCTCTATGGGCCAGGTGCGATGGCTCACACTTGTAACCTATCTGGGAGGCCAAGACCAGTGGATTGCTTGAGCTCTGGAGTTTGAGACCAGTCTGAGCAAGAATTAGACCCCTTCTCTACTAAAAATAGAAAAACTAGCCAGGCATCACAGCAGCCGCCTGTAGTCACAGCTATTCGGGAAGCTGAGGCAAAAGTGATTGCTTGAGTCCCCAACAGACTGAGGTTGCTATGAGCTATGTTAACACCACGTCACTCTACCCAGGGTGACAGAGCAAGACTCTGTCTTTTAAAAAAAGAAAAAAAAGAACTGCTCTATGAAAAATGCAGCATGGAAAAATATTTCCAAGAGTAAAGATTATCAAGAGATCTCATTTGGTAGACTTGAAAAAAAAACAAAAACAAATAAATTCTTCTTTGCAGAGAGTAAGTCAGTTGGGATTCTGTCTAAATGTTAAGGGTGGTACTTGACCAGCTGCCGGTTCTCAAAATTACTCCCTAGAAATCTGGAACACCAACAAATGAAATCTATTTTCACTGAAAGGGATCTCTTAAGCTTTATATCCTGTTGTTTATTTGCCTGATGTCTTAGAGTGAAATTTTTACAGTTGGGACTGCGTATTTCTCTAAGTTGGGACTATCCTAAAGACGTCAAAGACTCTTATTTACTTTAAGTAAATGAACGGTCCACACATCACACTTTCTTTCTTTTTTTTTTAATTTTTTGTTTTTGAGACAGAGTCTCACTATATACCCTCAGTATAGTACTACAGCGTCACAGTTCATATCAACCTCAAATGCTTGGGCTTAAGCGATTCTTTTAACTCAGTCTCCCAAGTAGCTGGGACTACAGGTGCCGACCACAACACCCAGTATTTTTCTGTTGCCATTGTCATTGTTGCTTAGCTGGCCCAGGCTGGGTTTGAACCCACCAGCCTCAGTGTATGTGTCCAGCGCTGTAACCACATCACACTTTCTAATAAGGAAAGGACAGTAACTCATAAGGTAAGCCTCTCAATCAGGTCATTCCAAATGAACCTCCTAATTAAAAACATCAAAGTACCATGCAGTCAATGATCGACACATCTGGTATCAGAGTACCCATAAAACTGGCCAGAAATAGAGCCCCTGTGGAAACCTCCAGACACAAGTGTCTGAAAATCAAAAAAAGGATGACCCAAAAGATGCAATAAAAAAGAAAAAAAAAGAAAGCACACCATAAATACATTTTGTTTTTTAACAGACTAATACAGCACAGATTACTAGGTTAACTCTTCCCAAGACTGCTACTTTTTCCATAAATAATACAAAGAAAGGAAATACACAAAAACCAACTTTAAAGTTACATGCTTGAAACACTATCTCATGCATAGTTTATAGGATTAAGTCTCATTCCCCATGAATCCTTCCATTTTAAAGCAACGAGGTCAAGAATATTCAGGTTTTCAACATTTCAACCTTTAATATGCATGGAGCATTTTAGAAGCTGGAGCTGAGGGGCAACAGCCAGAATTGGTGCAGTTCTGTTTCAGAAACTTCTGCTGAGCCCCTGCTCTGTGCAGCCCAAGGCCTCCTATGGAGACAGGGCCATCTTATTTTTTCACAGTCTAGCAAAGAGGACGTGTTAACCCATCAATGACCTCAAGAAAACACATGTATGTTTCTAGTGCTAAACAACCTAATAAAAAGTAAGCAAATAAAGTATGTCAAAATTATACTTACACTTCCAGCCCAAACTTCTGGCCATCTCCCTGCCAGTTTATAGTAGACATACACAGAGTCACCTTTTTTAAAATTCACAAAACGACAATCCGGACCTGTGAAATCTTCTAGAGCCTCACCCCGGTACATTAACACTGTATATAGAGAAAGAAAAAAAATAAAAAACCCAGATGTCAGGATTTAGCTTTCATAATTCATATTCATTTATCAAGAAATCCCACCATAAACAATAATCAAATTTTCATTCTCTGGAATCACTTTTAATTCATATGCTCAAAGTACCTAAAATCCTTTATCGGTATAAATCACAACATCCTCTGTAAATAGACAGGAGAAAGAGAAACCTTCCCCTTTTTTTGTGGATAATACTGAGAAACAAGAAGCAAATCTATAACCACACATGGCTATTCTCAAGCGGCTCTCTTGAAGCTCTGGGTTCTCTGTCTAACCTACTCCTCCTCCATCTTTTCTGTTTCACAATCATAAAAAGCTTCATTTTGCAATGGGTTAATTCAAACACAGAGGTAGTAGGGAACTGGGAAAAGCACCCAGGAACCCCTAAGGAGTCAATTAACATGAACTAGTCACTAAAAGGCACTACCTTTAAGTGGCTGGGACTGCTACTATGCAGCAGAAAACACTGTCAATTTCATTTGCAGCCAAGTTGTTCTCTCTGTACAGTATCTGGTTAAATTAAAGGGAAAGGATATCTATTGCACTCTATTATTGATCCAATCACATCACAAGGCAATATTTTCTCAAAGTAAATAATGTTGCCTGAATTCAACATTAGCAAGGTTGCAAAATATAAATACAGATTTATATTTTTCTATAAACAAAATCAAAAGTGGACATCTCAGGTAGCAGGGATCAAGCAAAGTGATGAAACTAGGTCAGTAGTTACCTTTATGCTTTTAAAATGCAGGACTTAAATCACACTAGATCTAGTACTGGTAGAAGCAGTATTTTTCTTTTCATGGACCAAATACACAGTTTCTGATGTAAGATGAAATGTACAATAAGTGCACTTAAATAGCAGAAACAAAGAAGAATGAAATGGAAATAACACTTTTTCCAAAAACCAGTTAGCAATAAAACATTACATTAAAGGCACATCTTTAAAAACATCTTTGAGGGGAAAAAACCCATAGATTTGGAGGGTATTTGTTTTCCAAAGCTAAAATCTGATTATTTTCAAACATGTCAGCCTTTTCATTTAGATATAATTGGGCGAGAAGAAGGTTGCAGGTGATGGGCAACTTAAGGTTGACGATTCTATCAGAATTGGAAATGGCAATGTTTCTCTTGCTCCCCCTTGAGAAGAGATCATTGAGGATTTATAATAATACATCAGATGACAACATAAGGCACACTGAGGAACAGCTGTCTTAGAAGCACACGGAGGCACCTTACATACAAACACCTTAATAAACACAAGAGACCCAAATCTTATTCCTGCTGTTGCCTGCTGGGTTTGGTTACATCTGTTTGGGCACACACCCTTTCTCAAGTTATGTTACAGCTCTGAGCTCTTCTAACACCATGTCTCAGTACTAGGAAAGCATCAGCTATGATTCTCTAGGTAACTTGTTTTGAGGAATCCAAGTAGGGCAGTGCTCAAAAGAATAAAGAATAGAAAATATTGTGCCATATCCAATGACAAATGGATAAATACCTGGTTTTGCTCCAAAAAACGAAGGGAATAATCATGGCAGTTGCTCCGCTTTTGCAGTGTTTATTTACATTACCCATTGGGTTGGTTACCTCCAGGAATCGCTTAACAGAAATTGGAGATTACCTCCTTTCTTCTCTTTAATGGTGTTGTATTGATACAAACGCTTCAAATCATAAAATTTGTTTTTGATAACAGCAATTTGGACATAAGTAGCTGAACTGTAGCTTCTAAGCCCTTTAAAATGTTTTTCTACATATTATTGCCTATAATTTATGAACAACCGTTTCCGTAGCGGTTCTACGTTACAAGGTTATTTGAGGCCCGCAGGAGACCATAAGAACGACCCTGGTGAGACAGACACATAGGAAGAGGTTCCAACAACACAAAAAGCTACCGCTAAGGCTAGTTTAGGCTTATGACACCCTTGGAGTATTTACTATTTTTACTGTAATAACCCTCTTCATGTGAGTCTGAAGATCTGTGCCCTCCCCACCGTCCACCTCCAATCCCAAACTTGGGAGAAATTCCGCTTCCTGCGCACAGAAGAGGCTGCCGATCCCAGGTGGCCGGTGCAGATCCTTGGCCTCTTTTCGAGAGCATAAGATCTTGGCCTTCTTGCTGCCCAGCCTGGCAGTTTGCAAGGAGGCTTCTAGGTACAAAAATGACAGGACTGAGGCAGAGTCCGAGCCGAGACCTCGGAACACGCTGCGTGCTTGGACTCCGGGCTCGTCCCAAACCTAAACTCCAGCCCCTGTTCAAAAGGGAGTATGAAGCCAAATCCCAGTGAGGCAGAAGGGCAAAGGGGCAGCGCAGCGAGCTTTCTGGAGGAGCCCCACCGCCGAGCTGCCACGGGAAAACGCCCACCCAGCCCTTAGCGCATTTGCCCGGGTACTGCACCCATCGCTGTCCCCGTGGCGGGGGCAGGAAAGAGCTCGGCTGCAGCGTGGGGAGCCTACAGTGCGCGGCGCGCAACCACATCTACCTCGGGAGCTGAGCGGGTCAAGTGAGGGGGGACGCTGTGAGTGGTCCCTGGGGAAACCGGGCGCCACCCCAACAAGTAGCTCGCCTCAGCACTGGGAAAATAAAATGCTGGCAACAAGTGGGAGAGGTGCTGCCCTCCCAGGATCCGGGCGGCTGGCCCGGGCGCTGGCACTGCCGCAGGGGACAGACGCAGGGACCCGGGGCTACCCCAGCCCCGCGCTCGCCCGCCCGGCTGCGACCCCCACCAGGCCGGCCCGCCGGGCTGCCGAGCTCCTGCTCCCCGCAAGCCCGGGCGGCGCCGCGGCGGAGCCCCCGAGGCCGGCCGCTCGGCCCGCTGGCGCACTCACTGCTGCATTCGTCGTCCGCGCAGAGTTTGTGCTCTGAGAAGCGCCGGCCGGCGCCCGGGTCCTGCTGGCCCGGCACCCGCCAGGGCGCCCCGACCACGAGCAGCCAGAAGAGCAGCCCCGGCGCCGCAGCCATGTTGTGGTCAAGCCGGGAGGCGGTGACGCGGAGAAGGAGGCCGGGGCGGGCGCCGCCGGGCGGTGACGTGGGCGGAGCGCAGGGCGCGGGCGGGAGGCGGGGCGCGGAGGGGCGGCGCCCGCCCAGCTCCGAGCCGCTCCCGGCTGACACGTCAGCTGGGCCTCGGGGAGGATGCAGGGGGACCTCGAGAAGGAGGAGAAGACCCGGAGCTCCTCCTTCCTCCCGGGGCCTTCTCCTCCGGTCGCTGCCTTGGCAACCGGGACTCTATATCTTCTCCCTCGTCCAATCGCTTCCCTTTGCAGTCGAACCTCCGCGTGATTCCATTTGCTCATCGCTCTCTGTGTACTTGGGTCCCTAACCCTGCGCCATCCCAACAAGTCCCTTCTGGCGCCTTCTCGCAGCTTCTGATTTCTGATGCATCCTTAACCATCCCACCCACGTCGCTCCCCGCTTCCTGTTCTTGGTGTGGTACCTCGTTTTACGAACTACCAAATCTCAACCACAATTTGCCGCTGTTAGTCTCTGATTCCAGATTTCCAGCCCTTCATACTCGCAGGGGTTCCATAATCCCACTCGATTAGGAAGAGGGGAGATGAGCGGAATGGTGGGTTGAGGATGTAGAGTAGAGGCAGTGGGCTGCTTGGTTTTTAAGAGAGAAGGAGAGGAAATACAGGTAGATACTGATCCTTGGACTGATATCTTGAGATTCCTAAATTTATATCCATAGGGAAGAAGTAATTTAATCCAACACAAATGTGATGAGCTTCCATTTTATGCTACCATGTCATGCCAGACACTGGATAAAGCACTAATGTGGTGTGGGAGAGGATGGGAGTCAAAAGACAGGTGACCCTTACGTAAAGAAGTCTACAACTTAGCGGAAACTGACATAAAAATGACTAAAGAATGAATGTAAGAATATAGAAAGCCAATAATAGCAGCTAATATTTACTGAGTGCTTTCTTTATGCCTAGTCTTCTTCCAAGGCCTTTATACATATCAATTCATTTCAATCTTCACTACAGTAGCACCTCCGAGTACTATTGTAGTGAAAACCACTATTATGATCCTCATTTAAGAAAGGAGTAAATTAAGGCATTCACATACCTCATAAGTGATGGAGCTGAGATTCAAACCCGGGAAGTACCCTCTCTTTTAATCACAATTTCCATCAAGCATCAAATAATTTTTGTACTTTCTTTCTGGCTGGGGAGAAAAATACCATTGAAATCATAATATAATTGAATTATCTTTATGTGAAATTTTTTTGTTTCAAAAAGGGCACAATCAGGTTAGCCCAGGGAAAAGTGGCTGCAATGCTCTGGTCCTAGTTGGAGCACTTTGCATTTGCCCAGAGGCTTCTCAGTGTAGTCTCTGCTAAGGTTATTCATTAAAACCTGGAACAGCAAACTCATTAGTTGGTTTCCCAAATTAATTCTTTAAAAGCAAGAGGAAAGAATGTGGCCCATCTATATAATCCATAATTTTGAATAAAAAGGTGAGAGATGCTCACAAATTTTTGCCTGCAGGGCCATGAGAGGTCCCATTGGTCCAGTGTTCTCCAATGCTGTCTGGAGAGAATCTACTATGGTAAAGTCATGGACAGGCATTCTCCATCCAAGTCCTGATGCCATTCATTCATTTCTTTTCTGTGTATTAATGTGTTTTAAAATCTTAGGAGGTGTGTCTAAGAGGCATCTCTTAACTTAATATGTGAAAACCAAACTCCTTATTTTTTTTCCTCTCAAACTCTGCTTTTTTTAGGCTTCCCCATCTTAATTAGGAATAAGAATGACAATTTGATTCCTGTCTTCTGAATGCTGAAGCCAAAAGTTCATCCCCCAAACCATCCTTCACCTCTTTTCTCTCACATCCCAACTCTGATCCACCAATCTCATATCTTTAACAGCTTTATTGAAGTATAACTGACCTACAATAAGATGCATACTTAAGGTGTACAATTTGATATTTTGACACATGTATGCACCCATGAGACTATCACTATGATCAAGATAATTAATGTATCCCATATCTCCACCAGAAACAAAATCTGGAATATACAGAGAATGCCCCCAAAATGCATACCTATTTTAAGAAAGGAACAAAAACTGTATTAAAATTGTAATACTCAAGTCATGTTGACTTCTGCACTTACAAGAGGTGCTCAAATGTGATTTGTATTCATCTTTTGTTATTGAATATTTGTAATATTGGATACAATACAGTTTTCACCTACTTTTTTTGGCACACTCTGTATTTATTGTTGAATGAAGGCATGTTTGTTGTGGAGGGAGTGAATGAAGTAGCAATATGCTTTTTTACTATATGCCACCAGATCTTAAAGCAGATAATAAAAAGTGACTTTAATTTTTCTTGTTTCTACTTAGACTAGAATCAATAATAATTTACTGGTGGAAAAAGCAAAATTTCAAAATAGTATGATTATTACTTTCCTTATATTTACCTTGACTAGTATTCAGATAACCTTTGTTTTCTTTGTTTGTTTGTTTGGTTGGGTTTTTTTAGAGACAGAGTCTCACTTTGTTGCCCTCAGTAGAGTGCTGTGGAATCACAGCTCCCAGCAACTTTCAACTCCTGGGCTTAGGCGATTCTCTTGTCTCAGCCTCCCCAGTAGCTGGGACTACAGGCGTCCACCACAATGCCCAGCTGTTTTTTTGTTGCAGTTTGGCTGGGGCCGGGTTCAAACCCACCACCCTTGGTATAGGGGGCTGGCAACCTACTCACTGAGCCACAGGCGCCGCCCCAGATATACTTTTATAGGAAAGTCCAGAGCTCTTAATTACTGGCTGCCTACTTTTGTAGATTTTCTGGGATTTTGATTTATCTGCATTCTTTTTTTTTTTTTAATTTTCAGTTTAATATGAGGGTACAAATGATTAGGTTACCTTGTCTGTGTTTGTTAGGTAAAGTCCATGCTGTAGTTGAGTCTTTCACTGAAGAGAAGTGTGAGCATCAACACAGTTATATACCGATATTCAAGATGCTATAGGAAAGCATGTAAAAAAGAAGCAAGAAGGATTTAAAAACGATCTAACTCAAACTTAGAGAGGTGAAAAAACCCAGTGGCTGCAAAATACACTGGATGGGATTAACAGCAGATTGGACACTGCAGAAGGAAATGCTACTGAGTTTGAAGATGTAGTGATATCAACTCTCAAAAATAAACACATAGAGAAAAGGTACTGAAGGACACAAACAGGGCATCAGTATGCACAACCTTCAACAACCCAATACACATGTGACTTGAGTCCCTGAAAGAGATAAAGAAAACATATTTGAATAAATAATGAATGAAAGTGTTCCAAATTTGATGAAAATTCAGATTCAATAAGCTCAATGAACCCTAAATATAAGAAATATGAAGACAATGACACCAATGCACATCACATTTTTAAAAACCAGTGGTAAGGAAAAAAACTTGAAAAGCATCTAGACCCTAGATCAGCGATTTTCAACTAGTGTGCCATGGCATACTGATGTGCTCTGAAAAATTTTAAAGATTCTTAATTCAATTACCTTTGAAAGAAGTTCAAAGTACAAAAAAGTTCAAAGCATATTCTTTTTTTACTCCTTTTTTTTGATCAGCATAATTTAAGTGTGCTACAGAAGTTTAACTATAGGTTCAAGTGTGCCAGGAGATAAGAAAGTTTGAAAAACACTGGTCTAGATTCTAGAGAAAACATATACAATATGCACAGAAGAACACAGATAAAATGACAGGAGACGTCTTTCCAGAAACATGCAAGTGAGAAGACAATAGATCAATATTTTTAAAGTTCAGAAAGAAAAATTTTTTAAATGGACACCTTAGATTTGTACCCCAAATGAAAATATTTTTCAAAGATG
The DNA here is from genome assembly GCF_000181295.1 of Otolemur garnettii. Classification (NCBI taxonomy): domain Eukaryota; kingdom Metazoa; phylum Chordata; class Mammalia; order Primates; family Galagidae; genus Otolemur; species Otolemur garnettii. The sequence goes on along the minus strand of NW_003852440.1, from coordinate 3,346,554 downwards.
AGTGAAGTCTTTTTAACAAATGGAGCTAGGTCATCTGGATATCCACATGCAAAATAATTAGATTGAACCCTACCTCATGCTACATTAAAAAAATTATCTTAAAATAGATCACAAATCTAAATGCAAGAGCTAAAACCATAAAACTCTTAGGAGAAATAGAGGGGTTAGCCTGGAAGCAGGCAATGATGTCCTAAATGTGACACGAAAAGTACAAAAAATAACATCAAGAAAAGAAAAAAGATTATAAATTGGACTTCATCAATATAAAACTTCTGTGCTTCAAAGGGCACCATTAAGAAAACGGAGAGACAGTCACACAGAACAGAAGAAAATATTTGCAATTCATATATTTGGTAGGAACTTGTATCCAGAATATGTAAGGACTCTTACAACTCATTAATAAAAAAGACAAATAACTCATTTAGAAAACAGACAAAGGATTTTAGTGGATATCTCTCCAAAGAAAATGTCCAGTAGTAAAGCATACTCAGCATCATTAGCTAGCAGAGAAGTGTAATTCAGAATCACAAACGAGGTTCTTCTTCATACCCACTAGGACAGCTATAATTAAAAAGATAATAACAAGTGTTGGCAAGTATGTGGAGAAATGGGAACTGCTATACAGTGCTAGTAGGAGTATCAAATGGTACAGCTACTTTGGAAAATAGTCTGGAAGTTCCTCAAGAGTTTAAACATACAGTTATCATATTATGCAATAATTCCACTCCCAGGTAGATAACCAAGAGCAATGAAAACATACCTCTATACAAAATTTGGTCCACAAACGCTCATTACAGCATTATGCATAATAGAAAAAAATGGAAATAATGCAAGTGTCCATCCAACTGAAGAATCAACAGATAAATTGTGGTCTATCAATATGATGACAATACAAAAGAAATGAAATAATGATACATACTACAATATGCACGTCCCATGAAAACATTATGGTAAACAAAAGTACTTGCCAGAAAATACTACATATTGTATGGTTCCATTTAGATAAAAATTCCAGAATGGACACATCTGTAATCACAGAAAGTAGTATTCCCAGGGCCACTGGAGATGGAAACCGGATAGTGACAGATAAAGCATACAGAGTTTCTCTCTTTGGGGTGACTATAGTGATGACTGTATAACTCTATGACCATATTACACAACCATAAAACTATATACTTCAAATGTGTATATTATATGGTATATGATTTATATGTTAATAAAATCATATACCTACACCCCCCGAAAGAAAAGACTCTCAGGTCAAAAAATATGTTTCTAAATATGCAAAACAAAAAAAAATAAAATATATTTTCACAAAGGCTAAAAGAATTCAATGCTATCAGATCTATAGCTACAAGAAATGTTGAAGTCCTTTAGGCAGAAAGAAAACACCAGATGAAAATCTGAGTCTACACATAAAAATACAAACCACCAGAGGTATCTACCTTGAAGAAAAAAAAGCATTTTACCACAAAGACATTTGCACTAAAATGTTTATCACACCTCAATTTACAATTGCCACAGTGTGAAAGCAACCCAAGTGCCCATCAACCCATGAATAGATTAACAAACTGTGGTATATGTATACCAGGGAGTACTATTCATCCATATGAAAAGATGGAGACTTTGCTCTTTTGTATTTACCTGGAAGGAGTTGAAACACATTCCTCTTAGTAAAGTATGACAAGAGTAGAAAAACAAGTACCAGTGTACTCCATAGTAATATGAAGGGCTCTACTTTTCTCCTCCATGAGAGACCCCACTTCTAACTCTCAATACTAATACGAAACCAACATATAGCCAATACATTCCCACACAAAAGGAAAGCACAGTATATTCTAGTGAGGTGAATGAGAGAGGACAGAAAGGGGCAAGCGGAGTAGGGAGGGTGATTGGCAGGTTCTCACTTGATGCAGAGAATGTGAAGGTGCTCAGCACACCCCCTGGGTGAAGGGCTCAACCACAACCGGAACTTTACCTTAGAAATAAAGGCAATGTAACCTAAACATCTGTACTCTCATATTAATCTGAAATAAATAAATATATATAGACTAAATAAATATAATAAATTATGCCTAATCAAATCAATAATCACATTAAATGTAAACAGTCAACCCCCCCTATCAAAAGACAGGATTGTTGGATTTATTAAAAATGCAAGAGTCAACCAAGTATTTTCAAGCTGTTTGTAAGAAAACACAGTTTAAACATAAAGACACAGATAGGTCAAATTTTAGAAAGGATATACCAAGCTGATAGTAATCAAAAAGAAAGGGAAGTAGCCACAGTATTATAACGTCAGACAAAGTAGATTTCAGTGCAAGAATATTACTAGGATAAGTCATTTTGTAATATTTAAGAAGCCAATTCATTAAGGCAACATGATAATTATAAATGTCTATGTACCTGATAATAGAGCTTCAAAATACTTTGAAGCAAAAATTAATAAAACCTGACGGGAGAACTGTACATATTTACAATTATGATTGGAGATTAGAGTGGTGAAATCTATCTCATTGATAGAACAAGTACACAGAAAATAAGGATATAGAAGACTTAACACTATCAATTAACTTGACTTAATTGATATTTATAGACCACTCTACCCAATAGCAGAAGAAAACACATTCTTTTTATTTTTTAATTTTGAGACAGAGTTTCACTGTTGCCCTGGGTAGTGTGCTGTGGCATCATTCTAATCAGTAACTAAAAACATTTGGAAGATCTCCAAGTTTTAGAAATTAATAACAAACTTTTAAAAAACTCGTGAGTCAAAGAAGAAATTAAATATGAAATTAGAAAATATTCCACAGTGATTGAAAATGAAAATAAAATATGCAAAAATTTGTGGGATGCCAACATAATATTGCTTAAAACGAAACTCCTAGCCCATAATAAAAAAATTTAAAAAGTCTCAATAATCTCAGACTCCACCTTAAAAAACTAGAGAAAGAAGAGCAAATTAAAACACAGGTAACCAGGAGAATAGAATAATAATAATAAGTCTAAAAAATAAAAAACAGAAAAAAAATGGAGAAAACCAATGAAACAAAAAAATAGATTCTTTAAGAATATTAATAAAATTCATAAACCTCTAATCAAACTGATAAGGGAATAAAAAGAGAGAAGACACCAATTACCAATACCAGATAAGAGAGAGAGGACATCATTACAAATCCTATAGACATGATAAGATCAACGGAGTGTTAAAAACCACTTCATGCCGAAAAATGAGGCAACACAGATGAAATGGACAAAATCTCTGGAGGATATAGCCTACCAAAAGCTCACTCAGTTAAAAATAAGATGACGTGTGTAGTTTTATATTTGTTATAGAAATTAACAACCAAATAACTTTCCAACAAAGAGAACTCAGGCCCAGATGGCATTAGTGGTTATTTCTACTACACATTTAAGGCAGAAATAATACTGGTTATACATAAACTCTTCCAGAAAATTGAAGAGAATGAAATATGTCCATCATTCTGATACCCAAATCAGAAAACAACTTTGTAATAATAACATTATAAAAGCCTTCATTAATGCAGATGCAATAATATTAACAAAATTTTAGCAAGTTGAATCTATCAATATGTAACGATAGTAATGTATTACCACCAAGTAGTTTTCATCACAGAAATACAAAATTTTTTTTTTAACATTCAAAAGCCAATCGATCTAATTTAACATGTTACCAGTTAAACAATAAAGCCCATGTGATCATCTCAATAGATGCCACAGAATGTTTGAAAAGAAAATCCCATGTTTATATCCTTGATTAAAAACTCCCAGCACACTGGGAATAGAAGGAAACGTCCTCAAATTGACAAAGGGCTTTTCCATAGAATGTAAAGCTAGTGTCAGTCATATTGTTGAAAGACAGAAATATCAGGAAAAAGTCAAGGAGGTCTGCTCTTACCACTTCTGTTGAACAGTATACTAAAGTTTCTAGACAGTGAAATGAGCCAAGAAAAACGAAACATCTACAAATGAAAAAGGAAGAAGCAAAATTTGCAGAAGACATGATTGACAATGTGGAACATACTGCGGAATCTAAAATAAAGGCACTGGAGTTATAGGTGAGTTCAGCAAATTCACAGGATATAAGATCCGTATGAAAAAAAGCTGGGTGGTTATATATTAACAATGAACGATTATTTGAAATTGAACAAGAAATACCAACTGTAATAACATCAAAAAATAAAATACATTGGGATAAATCTGACCAAAGATATGAAAGAACTGAGCACCAAAAGTACAAATTATTATTGGTAAAAATTAGAAAGGAATTAAAGGAATTAAATAAATGAAGAGATATACAATCTTCATAAATTGAATTAAATGTGTGAGGATGTCTACTTTTCTCAAACTGATCAATGAAGTTAATGCACTCTCAGTCAAAATCCCAACAAGCTTCTTTGTGGAAATTGACAAGCTAATTTTAAGGCCTATATGCAAATTTTATTAAGAAAGAAAAGAGTAGCCAAAACATTTTGGAAAAAATACAACAAAGTTGGAGTATTTATGTTACCTTTTGCAAGACTCATTATAAAGTTATATTGATTATAACAATGGGATGTTTGTGTAAACACAGACATGGAGGTCAATGGTATAGAATAGAGTCCAGAAATAAACCCACACATACATAGGCAATTAATTTTCAACAAACATGCCAAAAGAATTAGAAATAATTGCATAGCCATAGGTGAAAAAATTAATTTCAGTCCTTGCCACACACCATGTAAAAAGTTAACTCAAAATAGATCATAGACGTTAATGTAAGAACTAAAGCTGTAAAACTTCTAGAAGAAAACACAGGAGAAAAATGTTTGGGTTAGGGTCAGAGTTAGCACAAACTCTAAAAGAAGTAAATCAATCAATTGGACTTAAAATAAAAACTTTTACTTTCACTTCTATATCCATTGTTATGAAAATGGAATGTAAGCCACAGAGTAGAAGAAAGTATTTACAAAACATATATTCAACAAAGAAATTGCATCTAGAATACATAAGTAATTTTTTTTTTTTTTGAGACAGAGTCTCATTTTTGTCACCCTCAGTAGAGTACTGTGGCATCATAGCTCACAGCAACCTTTTACCCTTGGGCTCAAGCAATTCTTTTGCCTCAGCCTCCGGAGTAGCTGGGACTACAGGTGCCTGCCACAATGCCTGGCTATTTTTATAGGCGGGGTCTCACTCTGACTCCAGCTGGTCTTGAACCAGTGAGCTCAGGCAATCCACCCACCTCAGCCTCCCAGAGTGCTGGGATTACAGGCATGAGCCACTGTGCCCAGCCTACATAAATAATTTTCATAACTTGGTAATAAGAACCCTAATTTGAAAAAATGGGCAAAAGAGTTAGACAGTTCCCCAAAGTAGATATATGTATGGCCAATATGCACACAAAAAGATACTCAACGTCATTAACCATTAGTGAAATACAAGTCAAAACTATGATATTATTGTACCTTTATCAGAATAGCTGAAGTTAAAAAGACTGATAACAAGTATTGGGAAGGATGAAGACAATTGATCAATCATTACGCTGCTGACTATAATTTGAATCGCATTGGAAAACCGTTTAGGAGTGTCTTTAGAAATTGAGCCAAAGCTATCACTTTAACTTAATCTTTCCACTCCTGGATATTTACTCCCAAGAAATAAAGGTGTATGTCCACTCTGAGTCTTTATATAAATGTTGATAGTTGCTTCTTTTGTAACAGTCAAAAACCCACACGTCCATCAACAGGCAGACAGATAAATTTAAGAAAACTACTCAGCAATAAGAATGAATTATTTATTATTTATTCATGCAACAATAGGGGAGTGCTCAGTGAAATAAACCCTAAATAACAATACATACTATATAATTCCAGTTAAATAAATATCAGAAAATTCAAACTAGGATAACCATGGTGGCTCACACCAATAATCCCAGTGCTCTGGGAGGTTGAGGTGGGTGGATCGCCTTAGCTCAGGAGTATGAAACCTGCCTGAGCAGGAGTGAGACCCAGTCTCTACTAAAAATAGAAAAATTAGCCTGGCATTGTGGCAGGTGCCTATAGTCCCATCTATTCAAGAGGCTGAGGCAAGAATATTGCTTGAGCCCAAGAGTTTGAGGTTGCTGTGAGCTATGATACCATGGTACTCTATCCAGGGCAACAGAGCAACAGAGTGAGATGAAAAAGAAAAGAAAAGAGAAAAGAAAATTCAGACTAATTTACGACAGAACACAGATTAGTTTTGCCTAGTGAAGGGGAAGAAGGCATGATATTTGGGGGACTTTGCGATGTGGGCTAATCTTACTGGAGTTAGGTGACATCTCAAAGTGCTTTTCATTTGCATTTCACTGTAGATGCTGACATGGATGTGGAGAGAAATTTTCCACATTGCTGGTGGGATTGCAAGCTTTATGGAAAGATGTATGGAGAATTCTCAAAGAACTAAAAGTTGTCCTTCCATTTGATCCCATAATCCCATTACTAAGTATCTACCCAGAAGAACAAAAATCATTTTACCACAAAGATATTTGCACCAAAATGTTTATTGAAACTCAATTCATAATTGCCAAGTCATGGTAGCAACCCAAATGCTCATCAACCCATGAATAGACTAACAAATTGTGGTGTATGTATACCATGGAATACTATTTAGCCATAAAAGATGGAGACATTACATCTTTTGTGTTTACCTAGGTGGAGTTGGAACACATTCTTCATAGTAAAGTAATCTCAAGAATGGAAAAGAAAGTAATATACTCAATACTACTATGAAACCAATGTATAAACACACAGTCATGAGAATATAAGAGAATATAAAACACAAATATAGTCTAGCAAGGGAGAGGGGTGAGGAGGTAGAGGGGAGAGGTCGGGTGGGGTGATCAGTGGGAGGAAGGAGGGCTTTTGGTGGGATCTCACCTAATGTGCACAATGCAAGGGTATATTTCAAAATAAGTAAGAGTAAATTTTAAATGTCTTATCACAAAAAATAAGGAAGTGGGGTGATGGCTATGATAATCAGTTTGATATAAGCATTCCACATTGTCTATCAAATCATCACATTATACTCCATAAATGCATACAGTTATGATTTTTAATTAAAAATAAATAAAAAGATAAATAAATAAAAAGAAGGCACAGTAAGGAAAGGATTGGCATAAGAAACTTGGGAGTGATGGATATGCTTTTTTTTCTTGACTGTGGTGATAGTTTCAGGTGTAAATGCATATGTCACAATTCATGAAACTGTACAATTTAAATCCTTAAATACCATTTGTACCAAAATAGAGTTGTCAAATAACTGATTTGGGGGAAATGTATGACATAAGACAGAAAGAGATGCAATTCGGCTATCCTTATAAGTAACCGAGAGTGATAAACCAGGTAAATCCTGGCAAAGGTCTTATAAAGATAGAAGTGCTGTGCTTGGTCACATTGTAGAGAGTCAGAAAAAAACAAACATGCACGTCTTTGTTCTTTCAGGTCAGCCTGCACACTGTATTTGCCTGCTGGGCATCCTGGGGTCTTTTTTCCTTTCTTCCCCCTTCCCAGAGGGTTTTTTGTGTGTGTCCAGGGTCTAGGAGGAGGTGGAGCTACCTTTACCCAAAGAAGCCCAAGGAGAACCAGTTTGGGCTCCACTCACAGGACCAGAGGGTGACTCTGGATCTTTATTATATTTGTCAGAGTGGGAACTCCTAAAAGGTAAACAAACCTCTCTTACTAGCCTCAGTTACCTCTCTCAGTAAGAATAAGGGTCAGGGGTTGTACAAAGAACCCTGTCCGGTCATACAAAAGTGCTCAGATATGTTTTGGCATAAATTCTGAGCCCTAAGGAGCTACAAGGAGGAGGAAACCAAGTGATGGTGGTGGGATCTGGTGAAAACATAGGATTTAAGTTCCAAAAAGAGAAGAAAGTGAAAATGAAGAAAAGAACAGAAGACAAGACACAGAGGAAAGAAATTTGTTTAACAGTATGGTAAGGAAATCTAGTCTGGAGTGAAAAGATTCTGTTAGAGCAGTGGGAGAAAATTTGGGTGGCTAGTATGGGTGAGATTATGAAAACCCTTAAAATGTAAGCATAAGAATTTAGATTTAATAGAATAAAACACAGAAAGCTATCAGACTTAAAGTAAAAGGACCATGTAACCAAAGGGAAATTTAAGCAAGTGTCCTGTTCTGAAAGCCAGGGAGCATAGACGTTTGTGTTGGGCATGGTTAGTAGGGTTAAATGTCTTCTCACAATAAAAAATCATATCAAAGAACATGTTCTAGTTAAGAGTGAGTAATAAACAAAGGAGAGTCTTCTATCAGCATGTACTATTTGTCTAGGCCTCACAAATATTTTTCCAATTTCTATTGTACAAAGAAAGAAACTCAAACATCTGAAATTGCCAATAATATATAGGTGTGTATGTAAGTTCCTGTTTCCGGTTCTGCCTAATTTACCTTGGCACTGTTTTCAGAGAAGTCAAATATTTGGTGCTTTGAAATAAACACAGAATAGATTCCAGGGTGTGGCCTTTATAACTCAATTTCCACAGTTTGCTTGTCTACTTCGTTTTCAGATACAAATTACTTCCTACCAGGAAAACAGTAAAGAGAAGAAACAGAGTCAAAAGCACAGAATGTGGAATCAGAAGCCTAATTGTGTTAACATAGGCAAGCCATGAGCTTTTCTGAGTCTTAGATTCCTCCTCTATAAAATTGGGGCCAAGGCCAAAACTTTATAATGTCTCTTTAAGAAGCAAATCAAAGACCAAAAATCACATTATAATAAAGATATATGTACCAGAATGTTTATTGCAGCCCAATTCATAATTGCTAAGTCATGGAAGAAGCCCAAGTGCCCATCTACCCATGACTGGATCAATAAATTGTGGTATATATACACCATGGAATATTATGCAGCCTTAGAGAAAGATGGAGACTTTACCTCTTATATGGTTCATGGATGGAGCTGGAACATATTCTTAGCAAAGTATCTCAAGAATGGGAGGAAAAGTATCAAATGTACTCAGTCTTACTATGAAACCAATTTATAGCTTTCTTGTGAAAGCTATAACCCAATTATAGCCCAAGAAGAAGGGGAAAGGGGAACGGGAGGGGCGGGGAGGGGGAAGGATGGGTAGAGGGAGGGTACTTGGTGGGACCACACCTAGGGTGCATCTTACAAGGGCACGTGTGAAATTTACTAGGTGTAGAATATAAATGTCTTAACACAATAACTAAAAAAATGCCGTGAAGGCTATGTTAACCAGTTTGATGAAAATATTTCAAATTGTATATAAACCAGCACATTGTACCCTGTGATTGCATTAATGTACAGAGCTATGATTTAATAAAAAAAGAAGCAAATCAGATAATTTATAAAAAGATTGCCTATTTTTGCTGTTTAAAAAATTAAATAGCAAAATCCCAAGTTGTTATAACCAATAGAGATACTTGCTGGTGCAACAAGAGCCAATCAATGACTTCGTTACAAAGGAGATGTTTTTTAGGTAATGTCCACACTGGAAGAAAGAGTCACAAGTCAGCAGAGTCAGTAACATCCTCCCAGCCTGTGCTTGGAGGATCAAAAGCGCCTCCTGGAGGACACAATGAGAGCTGAGAAGGAAAAAATTGGTTTCTGAGGATATCACACAATCCCAGCCAACCTGTCACAGATCATACGCTGAGGGAAATCAAACCTCCTGAGATTTTAGCATTTTCTTTAATACATGCAGTATAAAATCAAAAACATAAAAATAAATACCATTAAGAAGTATAGACTCAAGTGGGTATACTGAGTAGGAAAAAACAAGTTCTCTGTAAGGAGTAAGAACACTCCTCCCTAAGTCCACATGGGATATGAAATGGTTTGGAATACACAACAGGATCAATAAGTGACATCAATAAATGGGACCTGATATTTTCCTTATTGCTCACTAATTCCCTAGGGGAAAAAAGCTGTCCAATAGAAATTCAATGACAGCTACATAGAAATCTAAATTTTCTAGACGTCACATTTAAAAAGCTAAAACAGGCTCAGCACCTGTGGCTCAGGTGGCTAAGGTGCCAGCCACATGCACCTGAGCTGGCGGGTTTGAATCTAGCCCAGGCCTGCCAAACAACAACGACAACCACAACCAAAAAATAGCCGAGTGTTGTGGCGGGGGCCTGTAGTCCCAGCTACTTGGGAGGTGGAGGCAGGAAACTCGCTTGAGCCCAGGAGTTGGAGGTTGCTGTGAGCTGTGATGCCACGGCACTCTACCCAGGGTGACAGCTTGAGTCTCTGTCTCAAAAAAAAAAAAAAAAAAAAAAGGTAAAACAAGTAATCTTAATGTTAATATGTTTTATTTAATGAAACCTAGCTGAAATATTACCATTTCCACTTGTAACTAGTATAAAAATTAATGAGATATTTTACATTCTTTATTTCATATGAAGTCTTTGAAATTTGATGTATATTTTATATAGCAGTGCTTTTCAACATTTTTATCTCATGGCACACTGAACCTATAGTTAAACCTCATGGCACACTTAAATTATGTTGATCAAAAAGCAGAGTAAAGGGCGGCGCCTGTGGCTCAGTGAGCCCCATATACTGAGGGTGACAGGTTCAAACCCAGCCCCGCCAAAATGCAACAAAAAAATAGCTGAGTGTTGTGGTAGGCACCTGTGGTCCCAGCTACTTGGGAGGCTGAGGTGAGAGAATCTCCTAAACCCAGGAGTTGGAGGTTGCTGTAAGCTGTGACACCACAGCACCCTACTGAGGGCAATAAAGTGAGACTGTCTCTCTAAAAAAAAAAAAAAAAAAAAAATGGCAGAGTTAAAAGAAGAACATACTTAATGTGCTTTAAACTTCTTTTGAAAATAATTTATTTAATGATCTTTAGGAATTTTTATGGCACATCAGTGTGCCAGGCATGGGTTGAAAATCACTGTTATACAGCATATCTTGGGCACATTTAAGGAAAGACACAGCTCTAGCAATAAGGGATTGGAAATTAATACCAGATTCATAAGATATATTTGTACATTATTTTATACACATGTATTTGAAAGAAAAACAAAGCTTAAAATTGTGTTTAGTATTTAAAATATTTTTGGCCAAGCTCTCACATGACCTTTACAAAAGAGAGAAAGAATGATAGTGGCTGTGTCAAAAGCCCCTGGGTTTCCTTTCCTTTTCTTTTCTGTTTCTTCTCTTTTTTTCTTTCCTTTCCTTTTCTTCTTTTCTTTTCTTTCTTCTATTTACTTTTGACAGAGTCTTACTTTGTTGCCCTTAGTAGAGTGCCATGGTGTCATAGCTCACAGTAACCTCATAATCTTGGTCTCAAGTGTCTCAGCCTCCTGAGTAGCTGGGACTACATGTGCCTGCCACAACGCCCAGCTAGTTTTTTAAGGACAGGGATCTCACTCCTGCTTAGGCTGGTCTTGAACTCCTGAACTCAAGCAATTCATCTGCTTCGGCCTCCCAGAGTGTTAGGATTACTGGTGTGAGCCACCACACCACCAGCTCCAAGGTTTTGTTTGCTTCCAATCAGAGGTTGAGATATCTGTTGGGTTATCAGAGACTTTCACTGCTATTTTATATGAATCTGACGTCTTTAATTAAAAACATAAGCTTTCTGGGTGGCACCTGTGGCTCAAAGGAGTAGGGTGCCTGCTCCATATGCTGGAGGTGGTGGGTTCCAACTCAGCCCTGGCCAAAAACTGCAAAAAAAAAAAATGAAAAAAAAAATATATATATATATGTTTCTTAAGGCATTATATCTACAGGGGAAAAAGTAATAGCTATAAGACATCATTAAGCTCCTATTTTAGTCAACATTTTATTATTTCTCATAATTATGTTGAACACATTTACCATTCTTGACAAATACAGAGAAATGAAAAATCAGCCAAGTGCAGTGGCTCATGCTTATAATCCTAACACTCTGGGAGGCTGAGGCAGGAGGATCACTTGAGCTCAGGAGTTTTAGACCACCCTGAGTAAAAGTGAGATGCTGTCTCTACTAAAAATAGAGAAATCAAAGTAGTGGGGAAGGAAGATGACCAACCAGAGGCAACTTTTGCCAGAGGCTCCTGACCAGAAGCAGAGATTCTGGACAGATTTGGTCCCTGAAACTGAAGGAGGGGAGCTGAGATAGGAAAGAAGATAGATAAGTACACATCATCTCAGCTGTGGCAACCTGTGACTCCCACAAAGAGAATCCTAGTGAACAAATTCCAGGTACAAAGCCCACTGCCACAAGGATGAGAGACCCAATAATAGTCAAGCTGAAAATGTAGTTAAGAATTCTATTCCTTTTACAGTGGTGCCAAAGAAGATGAAACATCTGGGAATTTACCTAACAAAGGACGTGAAAGATCTTTATAAAGAGCACAATGGAAGTCTGAGAAAGGAAATAGCTGAAGATGTTAACAAATGGAAAAACATACCATGCTCATGTCTGGTGTGTTGACTCAAAAATCAATGTTGTTAAAATGCCCAACTACCCAAAGTAATCTATATGTTTAATGCAATCCCTATTAAAGCACCATTGTCATACTTTAAAGATTCTGAAAAAATAGTTCTTCATTTTATATGGAATCAGAAAAAATCTCAAATAGCCAATACATTACTCAGAAATAAAAAAAAAATCAGGAGGTATCACATTATCAGACTTCAGGCTATATTATAAATCTATAGTGATCAAAAACAGCAGGATACTGGCAGAAAATAGGGAGGTAGATTTATGGAACAGAATAGAGAGCCAAGAAATATGTCCCTCCAGCAATTGAACCAACACCAAATATATGTTACTGGGGTCTGATCAAACTAAAAAACTTTTGCACAGCCAGGAGCACAGTAAGTAAAGCAAGCAGACAGCCTTCAGAATGGGAGAAGATCTCTGCAGGTTATTTTTCTGACAAAGGTCCGATAAGTAGAATCCACAGAGAACTCAAAGTAATCAATAAGAAAAGAACAAATAACCTATTTCTTTGTGGGCAAGAGACTTGAACAGATATTTGCAGGTTATTTTTCTGACAAAGGTCTGATAAATAGAAGCCACAGAGAACTCAAAGTAATCAATAAGAAAAGAACAAATAACCCATTTCTTTGTGGGCATGAAACTTGAACAGATATTTGCAGGTTATTTTTCTGACAAAGGTCTTATAAGTAGAAGCCACAGAGAACTCAAACTTATCAGTAAGAAAAGAATAAATAATCCATTTCTTCGTGGGCAAGAGACTCTGAAAAAGACAAGTGCATGGCCTACAAACACATGAAAAAATTTTCATCATCTTTCATCATCAGAGAAATGCAAATCAAAACTACTTTGAGATATCATCTAACTCCAGTAAGATTAGCCAACATCACAAAATCCCAAAACTTCAGATGCTGGCGTGGGTGTGGAGAAAAGGGAATAATTCTATACTGTTGGTAGGATTGCAAGCTAATATGGCCTTTTTGGAAAGAAGTTTGGAGAATACTCAAGGAACTAAAAGTAGACCTGCCATTCGATCCTCTACTAGGTATCTACCCAGATGATCAAAAATCATTTTACAACAAAGACGTTTGCATTTGCACCAGCATGTTTATTACAGCCCAATTCATAATTGCCAAATCATGGAAGCAGCCTAAATGCACACTGACCCATGAATGGTTTAACAAATTGTAGCATATATATACCATGGAATACTATTTAGCGATAAAAATATGGAGAATTTACATCTTTTACGTTTACCTGGATGGAGCTGGAACATATTCTTCTTAGTAAAGTATCTCAAGAATGGAAGAAAAAGTATCCAATGTACTCAATACTATTATAAAACCTATATATAATCACCTACACATTTATATGAATGATAAAACAAAACTATAGTCCAGAAAGAAGGAGGGAAGAAGAGGGAGAAGAGAAGGGAGGGGGGAGGCCAGGAGGAGGGAGGGTATTTGGTGGGATCTCAGCTAGTATGCATAAAGCAATGCACATTTTAAAACTATTAAAAGTAGAGTATAAATGTCTCATCACAACAAATAAGTAAGTGAGGTGATGGTTATGTTAACAAGTTTGATGTAAGCTTTCCACGTTGTATATCAAATCAGCACATTGTACCCCATAAATGCATTAATGCATACAGTTATGATTTAATAAAAAATATCTTTAAAAAGAAATATTTCAAATAAAAAATATAAAAATAGAGAAATCAGCCAGGTGTTGTGGTGGGTGCCTGTAGTCCCAGCTACTTGGGAGGCTGAGGCAGGAGGATCACTTGAAGTAGGGAGTTTGAGATTGCTTTGAGCTATGATGATGCCATGGCACTCCAGCCTGGAGCAACAGAGTGAGTTCTGCCTCAAAAAAAAAATTCTAATATAAAAAGAAATGAAAAACCACATTTAAGTTGATAGGATAACAAAATAATCTGACTAGAGGAAAACTCTATCATTTTGACAGAATTATAGGAAAATATAGTTGTAGTTAAATTAGAGCATGTACTTGTTTGTACAAATGTACAACATCCCTGACTTTGGTCATGAAATTTTACTAGCAACTTTAGTCATTGTAGGAAAATAAAAATTCCTCCCATGCATTTCCAAACTCCCCTTGATATTAATGGTATCACCCTTCCCGTTTGAGATGCAGTGCTTGAGACGTGGCTTAAAACCTGACCAGTTTAACAAAGCACACGTGGCTGTAAATATTCTCATTCTTTAGTTTCTCTTATCAGATAAAAGGAAAAAATTACGATATCAACATAAAATCTAAGACAAGGAAACACCAATGCTCTTGTAGATCCAAGTAAGTTTGCTTTATGGTTTTTTTTTTCATTTGGCATGCAAACTCTAAAATATTTACTGTCTTTTTATAGAAAAAGTTTTTCTAATCTTTGATGTAGACTGTAAATTAAAGGTCATCAGCACACACTAACTTTTTTTCTGTTTTTATGACTAGACTGAGTTGTCTGAGATGGGATCATGGAGCTGTTATTCCATCAGGACCAACATCTCCTTCTTGTAGAAGGTATGCATTTAGGACTATAAAGCTTGCACTGTGTCATGTCAGAGGTGAAAAACGGATAAAGTTCATTTTGATGAGATTAAAAAGTATTTTTTAGGGTGTCACCTGTGGCTCAAAAGGGTAGGGTGCCGGCTCCATGTGCCGGAGGTGGTGGTTCAAACTCAGCCCCTGCCAAATTTAAAAAAAAAAAAAAAAGTCTTTTTTTAGTGAATTTTGAGGTGCATCTAATGTTTGGACTGAGGATAATAACATGATTTTCCAAAATAATGGGAGAGAACATGTGAATGTTTGGAATACGTTCATTAACATGCTGCAATACTTTCAGAACTATCATTTTTAAGGTATCACAAGAGGCTTTGGTTTTGTCGTGGAAAGTTTTGAGTCCATCCATTAACTTTTTCTAGTTATTGTAGATTCCATGCTCATAAAGCTATTGGTAATATTTAATCATTAAAGTCTGATCATTGACAAACTTGAGCCAGTTTATTTTTCAGAGACCCATTTTGGGGTTTACTCCTTTGGGATGTTTTGGGTTCTATGTACCATGAAATTGTTGAATCTGTGACACATTTCAGAGTTTCCACAAAATTTGGCCTGTTCAGTGAGTGTCTCCATCATTATTGATGGACAAAGACATAAGGAATTGAGCACTTCTATAACACTTTGAGCCATGATAAAGTTAACTGGCACTGGACTTGCTTTCCTATCACAAAAGAGCTTAAAACCAGAAAAATTACTTAAAGTAATTGTTTTCAGGCATTCATGAATAGGCCATCACTGTGATCCATGAGAGCAAAGCACACAGGTGAACTTCATAGTCAGGAAGGCAAATTTCAAGTAAAGTGGTGGTTTTTGCTGAGTTGAGGAGGAAATGATTAGAATTCAAGGTTGATGAAGTGGCTGGAATTTTGTGGGCTAGAATATCTTAGCTATTATGTCTCTGTGTAGGTGTGGAGGATAATACTAAAAACTTGTAAGAAAATTCACTGGGGATACAACTATGCCAGATGAGGTCCTACAAGGCTTAACAGAGCTTGTTTGCTATAGAAAGAAGGCTAAAAGGGGCCAGCACCTGTGATTCAAAGGAGTAGGGTGCTGACCCCGTATGCCAGAGGTGGTGGGTTCAGGCCCAGCCCCGGCCAAAAACTGCAAAAAAAGAAAGAAAGGCTGAAAGGTTATACTAAAAAGTCATGTAGTGCTGGGAGACATTAGATTTCCATCCCAGCCAGAGTAAAGAACTTGACTAATACCATATAGGCAAAAGGCCTATATGCCTCTGGCCAAAAATGCTGTTTGAGAGAAAGCAGTGAAAAGACTTTGTGCAGGCATACTTGTGAGAAATGGAGGCAGAATCCCATATGGCCAGGTTGGTTGGGGGCCTAAAACCCCCTGACCTAAGGTTGGCCTGGTTGGTTGTGGGTGTAAAAACCCCAACTTAAGGCCCACATGGGAGTGGAGGTTTGCACACAAATTTCTGTATGCCCTAGAAGTTTCCTAATTATGCCTTGTTTTAAAGATCAAAGTAACTGCTTCCAAATAGCAAGGTCAGTAGAACAGACTTTCAAACCATCTCTGTCCTCCATAGCCTCAGGCTTCATCAGATAAGAACAAAAGAAGTCATGGCTAACAGCATGTTCTCCATTAAGTTATGTTAACCCGGGTTATGTTGAAAGGGTTATGCTTAAAGGTGTATGTTGGGTGGATTATCAGATTACCAGGGAGGAGCTACTTACAAGGTGGGTAGTCACTAGATGTTTAAATAGATTACTGAAGTCATTGATGTCCAATGCGCATGTGCAGAAGGAAGTCATTGATGTCTGATGTGCCTGTGCAGAGGGCTTGTAATGAATATTAATGAGGTCATTGCTGTATAGTGCACATGCACAAGGTTCCCTATATAAACCAACCGCAAATAAAGAAGCTCGCCATTTTGCCTGAGTGAGCAGATGGTCACCTTTATTTAAAACACGATTTCAATAAGCGTGCTTATTCTTTGCCACATAGCTTTTCCGTGAGACCCTAACGGCAACAATACTGTGAGCACTTAATTAAAGAATCGAGATCTTAGGAGAAAGAACCACACAAAAAAGTAAGGGGAACATGCTAGAACGAAGTTTAAAACCAAAATAGAATCATGCTGAAAATGAATAGCAAACTTAACACGACCAAAAGAAACCACCAGTATTTAACCTGTGTGTCATTGAAAACATAAAAGTCTTAAAGCAAGAAAATATAATCCAGGCTTCCCACAATGCATCAATATTCAGCATACATTAAATTTTATCAGACAAGCAAAGAGACAGGAAGATGTGAACTCTAAGGGGAAAATGTGGTCTATACAAATGGCTATGACATGATTCAGACGTTGGAAAAAAGTAACTTTGTAAATAATTTCAATGTCTACAAAGAAAGAAGGCAGAGTGAATAAAGAGGAAATGTCTGCATATAAATGAAACTTTAAAAAAAGAGACAAATTTCAAGAACTACGTATAGAATTTGAAATGAAAAATTCAATAAATGAGCTTATCAGCAGACTGGATGCTGCAACAACAACAAAACAATTAACCTAGAGATAGATCAGGAGAAGTATCCAGGCTGAAGATCAGAAAGAAAAAAAAATACAAAGAGACTCAGTAATCTGTCAACATCAAGTGGTCTTACATATAATTTGTATTCCAGAAGAAAAGATAATGTATAATTGCACAGAAAAAAATTTTAAGGCAATAATGGCTAAAAATATCTTAAATTAATAAAGAAGAAATGGAAAGATGTAAGAAATTCAGTGAATACCAAATGGGCTGATTACAAAGAAATTGTACATTAGTCAAATTGCAAAAAACCAAGTGAGGAATAAAAGTCTTAAAGGTAGTCAGAGAAAAGTGATATATGACATATTGGCAAAAATGACTAAAGTTGGGTGGTGCCTGTGGCTCAAAGAGTAGGGCGCTGGCCCCATATACTGGAGGTGTCGGGTTCAAACTCAGCCCCAGCCAAAAAACTGCAGAAAAAAAAAGGCTAAAGTTCACTTCTTGTAAGAAATAAGAGGCCAAAAGTCAATGGACAGGTTTAAAGTACTGATAGATTAAAAACTGCCAATCCATAACTCTATTATATATCCATAAATATATCCTTCAAATATATAAACTGAAGGCAGAATACACATTTTCAGATAAAAACTGAGAAAATTCAATACCAGTAGACTTTCACTATAAGCAATGCTAAAAAAATTTTTCAGGATGAATGGGGATGTAAAATGAGATAGTGTTTTATTTATTCTTTACTATGTAATAATTTTATAGTTTAAAATAATCATTTCTTATTTATCCCTCTTCCATAGCTTAGCAGGCCATAGTGAGTGGTCTCCCTGCTCTGGATGTTATTGGCTATGGTAACTTATGTGGCTGGATTCAGCTGGGAGCTTGCCAGGGCTGGAACTTCCAAAATAGCTTCATACACATGTCTGATAACTCAGTTGTCACGGCCGACCTGGTGGGGTAGACCTATCTTGCTACCAATGCTTTTTGTTATTTAGTGATCTAAACTAAACTTATTTATCTGTTGGCTGGACTCACTTATGTAGTTGCACCAAGCTCGTCCCTGATTTAGGCCACATGGTCTGAGATGGAACCAAAGCGCTGACTGTTGCTTCCATGTGGCCTCTTTCCATGCTGTCTTTCACACTCTAGTGTCTCTTCCTTCCTGTGGCCTCCTAGCAGTGTATCCTGGGTTTCTTTACATAGTGGCTCAGGATATTTAGTAGGGGGAAAAAAAAAAGCAAAAAGCAAAAAGCTGTGCCTTTGAAGATGAGTCTTTCCTCGAATCTAAGACTAGAATACCACTAGTCTATCTATTTATTTCAATTTTCTGCAAATTATTATATGAAAGTGAATGGTGTAAGCGTTTGGGGGACCTTAGGTTAGAATTGGCATGACATCATTTTTACTGTACTTTGTTCATCAAAGCAAATTAAAAGACCAGCCCAGATCCAAGGGGTAGAAACATAGGCTTGTCTTCTTAACATGTATGTGCATGTATAAGAATGTAAAAAATGAGGCGGCACCTGTGACTCAAAGAAGTACAGCCCTGGTCCATATGCTGGAGGTGGCGGGTTCAAACCCAGCTCCGGCCAAAAACTGCAAAAAAAAAAAAAAAAAAAAAAAAAAAAATTTTGGCAGCAATTTTTGAAGATAATCTACCAGAAACAGGAAGAAATGAAAAGCACAGGAAATAATAAAATGTAGACAAATGAGTAAAAGGCAATATATACTTTTCTTCTCTTAATTTTGTGAATACTTGTGACTAACACAAAAATCGTACGATCCATAGATGTACGTTGTATATGTATGTTGTATAACATACATTGTACGTTGTATATGTATGTTTGTATGTTGTATAACAACAACAAAGGACTTGGCGAGGTGGTTGAGTAGAAGCCTATTGCGAGGCTCTTTTATGTGAAGTACCACAATTTTAACTCTACGTAGACAATGATAAATTAAAGACGTATAACGTAAGTTTCAGAAATACTGCTAAATGATGCAAAGAGATATAGCTGAAGCCAACAGAGGAATGAAAATGGAATACAAAAACATTAATTAACTTAAAGAAAGGCAGGAAGTGAACATAGGAGCCCAAAAGTAATGGGACAAATTGAGAACAGATAGCAAAATGATAGACCTAAATTCAACAATATCAACTATTACAAGTAATATAAATGAATGAAAGATACATGAAATGAATTGGATTATAAATAACAAACATTAATTATCTGTTGTCTACAAGTGAAGCACATTAAGTAAAAGATATAGATTGATTGCAAGTAGGAAGATGAAGATTTATCATGTGAATAGTGAGCTAAGAAGGCTGTAATGGATATATTAACATCAGATGAATTTTACTTCAAGATAACAATTACTATTAGAGATAAAGAAAGATTTTCATTATGATGAAATGGCCAATTCATCAGGAAGATATAAGAACCATAAATGTTTTTATGCTCAATACCAGAGCTTCAAATATGTTAAAGAAAAGCTGGCAAAAATAAAGCAAATCCACAATCATAGTCTGAGTTTTCTTTCTTTCTTTCTTTTTTTCTTTGAGACAGAGCCTCAAGCTGTCGCCCTGGGTAGAGTGCAGTGGCATCACAGCTCATAGCAACCTCTAACTCCTGGGCTCAGGAGAGTCTCCTGCCTCCACCTCCCAAGTAGCTGGGACAACAGGTGCCTGCCACAACGCCCGGCTATTTTTTGGTTGCAGCCGTCATTGTTGTTTGGCGGACCCTGGGTTGGTTTTAAACCTGCCCAGTCAGGTGTATGTGGCTGGCGCTTTAGCCACTTTAGCCACAGGCACCAAGCCATAGTTTGAATTTTCAACAACCGTCTCTCAATAACTAATGGTAACACCACACAAAAAGTCAGTAACAGAATAGGAAATCTGAACAAAATTATGAACACCTTAACTGAACTGGCATTGATAGTCACAATCCTCAACAACCGCAGAACATAATCTTTTGTAGTGCTCATGAAACTTTTGCAAAGATAAACTATATTCTGGGCAATATAATAAATCTCAAAAAAATTAAAGCACTGAAAATTCGCAGAGTTTATTTTCTGACTACAGTAAAACTAAACTGGCAATCTCTAAGAAGCCTGGTCATGAAAAAAGATTAAAGATGCAAATTCTCAATATCATTATTTCAGTTATCTATTGCTGTATAAGAAACCACATCCAAAGTTTAGTGGATCAAATCACAACCATTTTATTGCTCATAATTTTGCGTGTCAGGGGTTTGTACAGGATTCATTGAGAACAGCTCACTTTCGCTCAATGTGTTGTCAGCTGGACTCACTAATGTTGTTGCATTAAGGTAGTGTCTGATTTAGGTTACATTGCTTGAGATGAAAACAAAATGCTGACTGTTGTTCCATGTGGCCTCTTTCCACGTTGTCTTTTATACTCTAGGACTGCCAGAAGCCATTTCCTCATGTGGCTTCTTTAGCAGGGTATCCTTTCTACTTCCTGTGTTTCTTTACACAGTGGCTCAGGGTACTAAGCAGGTGAAAGAAAAAATAGAGAAAAGAAAAAGCTGCGCCTTTGAGGATATAGTGTTGCTTCAAAGACTAGAATCCCACTAGTCTATTGAGATTATGTGAAATGTTTTTGTTTTCATGCTTTTATTTTTGCCATATCCTTTTCATTATTCTGGGCTATAGTGTAGTCTATGAGGATATCACTTTAATTTTTGGCTGTATGAAGTCCATTTTGTAACAGATTCTTTAGGAAGGGTTCACAGGAATAACATTCTCTAAATGACAGTTTGTAGAGTTTTCTTTAAAATGTAATTCATCACCATATTAAGTTGCTCTCTAGAGCAGAGTGATTGTGAGAACATCTGTCGCTTCCTTGTAATATATATGCTTCTCAACTGGCATCTAGAAAACTTTTTACATGCTTTATGTTTTCATTTTTGTCATGCCATTTTTTAAATCTTACTTATACTATTGGATGTGATATGGTATTGCCTTTTTTTTTTTTTTTTTACTCTCCTCTCCTCAATATATTTTCTACCAGAATGATACCATGGGAAAGGAGAGTGGTAGGTAGGACATATAAAAATATTAACAACTCTCTTAAGTTTTGCACTTTTATCTATTGCAGCCTCAAGGTGTTTAAAGACTTACAGAGAATGAAAACACTCTTCCTTATTTTGGGGAGACCATGAGCTTTTATCCAAATCACTTCTGGATTGGTTTTGGTGAATTTCTACCTCATGCCAAGGGAAGAAATGTAGCCAGGTCAACCTTTAGACTAGAAGAAGCTAATGATTTGATATCTCATGTGTATCCTCATGGACCATATCATCATTTAGGTTAGGCTTGTCGGTAGAGTTAGTGTACAGGCTTGGGTGAGGTCAAGAACTAAGGGCAGATGGAACTTTTTCTTGCACGCCCATAACTACTACATATTGTTTATGAAGACAACACAGAATCAAGTAAATGAAGCATTTTAAGGAACCCATGCACGAACTGTTACTAGATTCTTTAAGCTCCCCTCTGACACTACTCACATGGTTCACTCTCAGGAAGCTCAGAGATTCCTGGGGGAGCTTATGTTACTTACGCAGCCTTATTTGTGAACAAAATTCTTTTTTGCAATGACTTTAAAGCAGCCTCCCTTCAGCTTTCACTCATTAGTCCTACTCTGTTCTTTGATACTGTGAAAAAATTGTCTGACTTGTTTTTCACAGATGAGCTCTCCAAACACTGGAGAAGCATATTGTGTTCCCTCGGGTCTCTGACCGTTTTCCAGCGCCATCGTCCCTAGAACTCCTTACCTGTCACTCATGTCACATGATTTTAACCATTTTACTTGAGATACCTTTTCACAGACTTTTGTGAATGTTTCTCATTAAAGTTGACCCCAGACAGGTCCACAGAATAACCTTTGCTGAGAAAGATAAAGAGATGCTTGCCCCATGGAGAAGGCAGTTGGGTCAATTAAAGCTAAAATTGAAATAACAGAGAAAAGAACTTTCGAGGAAGCAATTAAAAGATTATGTATGTGTGACTTTATCTAGTTAGGAGCCACCAGCCTCGTCTCCGCTCGCGCAGTCCTCCTGCGAGGCGCGCCCCGCACAGTTACTCTCTCGGGCAAGGTGCATCTACTTTTCACCGCTCCCTTGGTCCAACTCCACACCTTCGCTCTGATTTCCATTTGTAATGAAGTCTCCCACTGTCTGACTAAGACAGACACAACCGTAACACTCGGGCCAAACCAATGGAAGAGAGATGGTCTACCCACCCCTCCTGGGTCACTTTCAGGGCAGGGGCGAGGCTCACGTCATCCGGCTCTGCAGAAGGAGGAGTCAGGGGTGGGGCTACGTCTGCGCACCGGGACGCTCAAGGCGGGTTTGCGCATGCTCATACCTAGCGCTGTCTAACTTCGCTTCCGGTTCAGGTTTCGTCGCGTGTTGCGGAGTCTGCAGAGTGAGTTTAGCTTTACGGAGGAAATCTGGCTTCAGGCAGGTAAGTGCCGCGGAAATCGTCCGTGGTTTAATGGAACGCGAAAGTATTAGGATTTCTCAGTGTTCTTCTGTTGTTTTCTAATGTCCTGAAACCTCGTTGAGTTCTGAGAACCAGGGGAGAAGGTTAGGTTACCATGGCAACTGCCTGACTCGAATTTGAGTCTTTGAGGATGTGCGGAGGTAGGACTTGCGTAACTACTCCTCAGAATACACAGGGGGTCGGATTCAAGTTCAAGTGTGGCTTAAAGTTCATGCTTCTAACCAAAGCATTGAATTTTAAAAGGCGTACCCTGACTTTAATATGAAGAAGCAGGGTAACTGTTGAGAGAGCTAATGCAGTAAGCTGGACTGAGTTTGCAGGTATGGCGAACTCGGATGGTGCTGTGGGAATGCAGAAAAGAGGGAAACTTGGAGGAATTCTGGGAGATGTTATGAACGGCACGAATACTCGATTTTATACGGGAAATGAGGGAGAGGGACCCTGAGCATCTTGAGGTTTAAGTCCAAACTCACCTTGGCACGTACAGTTATCTTTCTAGGTTCATGTCCCACCACCCGTTCTAATTGCCTGGCGTCTCCTTCTCTACCCACCGGATTCCAATCATGCTGAGTAGTTAGGTGGTCTATTTCCTAGAATATTGCCCTCGCCTTTTTTTTTTTTGTGACAGTAAACAGATTACATAATTTCACTATGCCCCTCATTTTTTTCAACTTTAACGTGGAAGAAAATAATAGTACCTAGCTCAGAATTTGCTATGGGGATTCGATTACATCATGTCTATGCCTGGTACATGGTAAGGGCCCAGTAAATATTAGCTGTTAGTGTACTTGTCATATAATTTTGTTACTGTACTTTATGCTGTTTCTTCCTCTAAACTTGAGGTTTTCTTTTTTGAGGGGCAATATTCTATTTATCTTTGTATGTGCTTGAAATAGTAATGGTTCAGTATTTTTGTTTTTGAATGGATTATTCATTTTGGCTGTTGCTGACACAATTAAAATCATTTTTCTTTACTTTAAAAGAACTATGAGGTATGATGAATTTTGCTGATCAAATGGTTTTTACCAAATAAAAAGATGGCTGTTTTCTGTGCGACTCAAAAGCCTGTGGGTTAAGATGTACAGAAAGTAACTGATATTCTCTGTAATAGGTATGGATAATTTCAGTGAAGAATTGGCAAGGCCTGTGACAAAGGATGGCCAGGTGAAAATGTCTATACTCTCTGGTACAGGAATGCATTTTCCCTGGCTTCAAAGTTATGTAGAAACTGTGGGTAAGTAAAATAATATAAAACCATTTTAACTTTAATGCAAGCAGGTGGTAAGATTCAAGATTGTTAGAAAGTGAACAGCCACACTGGTTTAATTTTCACAATAGAAATATGTGACGTTTTAGGCTATAAACAAATGCAATCACAAGACATAGATTCTCTTTTCTTTAAGACTCATTTGCCTTTGAATTAATTATAGATAATCTGTATTCCAGTAGATACACTTTTTTTCCCCCAGCAATACTTACTGAATTCTTTCATCTCTGGCATTGGCTGAATATTAAAGACTTGTAGATGAAGAAGGTATGATCTTTGTCATTGAGAAGAGTGTAACTAGGAAGTTTTCAAGAAGTTTTTGTTGAATTGCATTGAAATTATTCCTAATAGAATTGATTGTGCAGTAGGTTTTTTAGAGAAGAATATTCCTCCTCCTTTTTTTTTTTTGAGACAAAGAGTCTCACTATGTTGCCCTTGGTAAAGTGCCATGGTGTCACAGGTCACAGCAACCTCAAACTCTTGGGCTTAAGTGATTCTCTTGCCTCAGCCTCTCAAGTAGCTGGGACTACAGGTGCCCGACACAACACCTGCTGTTTTCTTGTTGCAGTTGTCATTTGTTGTTTAGCAGGCATGGGCCAGGTTCGGACCTGCCAGCCTTAGTATATGTGGCCGGTGCCCTAATCACTGAGCTATGGGTGCTGAGCCTCCCCTTCATTTTTTAGCTAATGTAAATACAGGCAAATTTTTCTATGGGATAAATTCCCTATAGGAAATACAAAAGAAGCAGTCATCTGTATGATTGGAGTGTTGGGTAGTATAGACGTGGCAGTGCATTTGGACCAGCACTTTTATTTATTTATTTTGATAGATTTAGGGGTACATGTGATTTTACTTGGATGGATCGTACAGTATGAAGTCAGAGTTTTTAGTGTACCCGTGGCATGAGTGGTGTATATTATATCTGATAGGTAATTGCTTATCCCTCCTGCTTCTTAGTTTTCAATGTCTGTTATACCACTTTGTATGACCATATAGCCACCCTTTCGTTCCCACTTACAAGTGAAAAAATGTGGTATTTGTTTTTCCATCCCTGAGATAATTCACTTAGGATAATATTCTCCATTTCTAACCATGTTGCTGCAAAAGACATTATTTCATAAACAGCACTTTTATTGCCCTCAAATATGTTTTTCTTAGCCCAGCCTTCTCTCCTCTTGTTGGCATTTTTAAATGAACTTAACTTACATTTTTCTTTAATTCTAAATATAATATTATCTTATTTAATGATCTTAGTAAATTAGTCCTCAGTAAATCTATGTGTAAGGCATTTTTAGATATGAAGAAACTGAATCTTGAAAAAGACTCTTAACTGATGGTATCAGAAGACAAACATGGGTCTATCTGATCTTAAAACTTATACTTATAACTACTGGGTGTATTTTAATAATGTGAATACATGTAAAGTGCCTAGCATAGAGCCTCATGCATAGTGGTATTGAAAAATAATAGTTCCTTTCCTCTTTTCATTTTATTTTTAGTAGACAAATGCCCATGACTTAAGGCAGGTTTAAATGCATGATACTTCAGAGGCAGTGCTACTTCACCTTACTAATAATCTAAATTTCTGGCTAGTTAAGGTATACCTGGGTGTGTTTCTGTCATAAGTATTCTACGGAGAGCTTGTAAGCAGTTAGGTTTAAGACCAGAATTTACATGCTTAGAAATGTTCCATATGTTACAGATAGCTTTTAAACCTATATATTCTGTCAGTAATGAGAAAATGCTTGCAAGTAATATTGACATTGTGTTGGCAGTTAACCATAACAGGAAAACAAAATAGTCTAACAATTACTATATTGATTTTTTAAACTTAATTTTTATTAAATCATAACTGTATACATTTATGGGGTACAGTGTGATGATTTGATATACAGTGTAAAATGCTTAAATCAAACTAACTTAACCATCACCTCATTTACTTATTTTGGTGGTAGGACATTTATAATGTACTCTTAGTTGTTTTGAAATGTACCCTTGCATTGTGCACATTAGGTGAGATCCCACCAAGTACCCTCCCTCCACTTGCCCCCGCCTTTCCTCTCTTTCTTTCTGGATTATCTTTGTATTTTATCATTCATATGAATGTGTAAGTGTTTATATATTGGTTTCATAGTAGTTTTGAGTACATTGGATACTTTTTTTTCCATTCTTGAGATACTTTACTAAGAAGAATATGTTCTAGCTCCATCCAGGTGAACATAAAAGATGTAAAGTCTCCCACTTTCTGATGGCCGCATACTATTTCATGCTACATATACCACAATTTGTTTATCTATTCTTGGGTTGATGGGCATTTAGGCTGCTTCCACGACTTGGCTATTGTGAATTGGACTGCAGTAAACATTCTGGTGCAAATGTCTTTGTGGTAAAATGATTTTCATTCATCTGGGTAGATACCTAGTAGTGATACTGCATCCTAGTAAAAGTAGGTCAACTTTTACTTCCTTGAGAATTCTCCATACTTCTTTCCCAAAAGGCTATATTAGTTTGCAGTCCCACCAAATGTATAGAACTGTTCCTTTCTCTCCACATCACCAACATCTGAAGTTTTGGGATTTTGTGAGGTGGGCTAATCTTACTGGAGGTAGATGATATCTCAGAGTAGTTTTGATTTGCATTTCTCTGATGATTAAAGATGATGAGCATTTTTTCATGTGTTTGTAAGCCATGTGCCTGTCTTCTTGAGAAAAAGTTTCTTTCTTTTTTATTTTTATTTTTTATTAAATCATAGCTGTGTACATTAATGCAGTCATGGGGTACAGTGTGCTGGTTTTATATACATTTTGAAATATTTTCACCAAACTGGTTAACATAGCCTTCATGGTATTTTCTCAGTTATTTAGAAAAGTTTCTTACCCACAAAGAAATGGGGTTGTTTGTTCTTTTCTTATTGATTAGTTTGAGTTCTCTGTGTATTCTAGTTATTAGATTTTGGTTGGAAGCCCTTCTCCCATTCTGAAGGCTGTCTGTTTGCTTTACAAAGTGTCCTTAGCTGTGCAGAAGCTTTTTAGCGTTATCAGATTCCAGTGATATATTTTTGGTGTTCCTTCAATTTCCAGGGGAATCCTCCTCATAAAATATTTTCCCAGGCCAATATCTTCAAGCATTTTCCCTGCACTCTCCTCTAGTATTTTTATAGTTTCATGTCTTAAGTTTAAATCTTTTATCCAGTGAGAATCAATTTTTGTTAGTGGTAAAAGGCAAGGGTCCAGTTTCAGTCGTCTACAGGTCACTAGCCAGTTCTCCCAGCACCATTTGTTAAATAGGGAATCTTTCCCCCAATGTATGTTTTTGTAAGGCTTATAAAAGATCAAATGATAGTATGTGCTTGGATTTATCTCTTGGTTCTCTATTCTGTTCCATATATCTGCATCTCTATTTTTATGTGTCAGTACTATGCTGTTTTGATCACTATACATTTATAGTATAATCTGAAGTCTGGTAACATGATGCCTCCTGATTTGTTTTTATTTCTACGTAATGGTTATTCGAGGTTTTTTTCTGATTCCATACAAAATGAAGTGATATTTCTTCAAGCTCTTTAAGGTATAACATTGGTGCTTTGATAGGGATTACATTAAATCTATAGATTGCTTTGGGTAGTATGGACATTTTAACAATGTTGATTCTTCCCAGCCACGAGTTTGGTGTGTTTTTCTATTGGTTAACATCCTCAGCTATTTCTTTTCTCAGGGTTTCGTTGTTTTCATTATAGAGATCTTTCACTTCCTTTGTCAGGTAGGTTCCCAGGTTCTTCTTTGGCACTACTATAAAAGGGATAGAGTCCTTGACTATGTTGTCAGTTTGACTGTTTTGGCATACATAAAAGCTACTGATTTGTAAGTATTGATTTTGTATCCTGAGACACTGTTGTATTCCTTGATCACTTCTAAGAGCTTTATAGTTGAGTTCCTAGCGTTTTCCAGGTATAAAATCATGTCATCTGTGAAGAGTGAGAGTTTGACCTTCTCTGACCCCATTTGAATGCATTGGCTAGGACTTCCATTACTATGTTGAATAGCAGTGGAGACAAAGGCATCCTTGTCTATTCCAGACCTGAGTGGAAATATTTTCAATTTTACTTTGTTCAATATGATAATTGGCTGTGGGTTTGCTGTAGATGGCTTCTGTCAGTTTAAGAAATGTCCCATCTAAGCCTATTTCTTAAGTGTTCTGATCATGAAAGGATGCTGGATATTATCAAAAGCTTTTTCTGCATCAATTGAGAGAATCATATAGTCTTTGTTTTTTATTTTATTATGTGGTTTATTGTATTTATAAATTTATGTATGTTGAACCAGCCTTGTAACCCTGGGATAAAACTGACTTGATCATGGTGTGTAATTTTTTTTTTTTTTTTGAGGTGTCATTGAATTCTGTTTGCTAGGATCTTATGGAGGATTTTTGCATTGATACTCAGTAATGATATTGGTCTATCACTAGATATTTCTTTGTTGGGTCCTTTCCTGGTTTGGCATTAAGGTGATATTTGCTTCATAGAGTGTGATGGGAGGAGTCCTTTTTCTAGGTTTTGGAAAAGGTTATGTAATATAGGTACTATTTCTTTAAAGGTTTAGTAGAATTCTGATGTTAAGCCATCTAGTCCTGGACTTTTCTTTTCTGGGACATTTTGTATCATTGATGCTATTTCAGTGCTTCATATAGGTCTATTCAAAATTTCTAAATCTTTCTGGTTGAGTCTAGGAAGATGGTATGCTTCCAGGTACTGGTCCATTTCCTCCAGATTATCATATTTCTGAGAATAGAGTTTTTTTTAATAGTAAATCATTGAGGAGTTTTTGAATTCCTGTGATATCTGCTGTTATTTCTCCTTTATCATTTCTGATTGACATTATTAAAGATTTTACTTTTCTATTTGTGGTTAGGCTAGCCAAAGGTTTATCAATTTTGTTAATCTTTTCAAGGAATCAACTTTTTGTTTTGTTCATCTTCTGAATGATTCTTTTGTTTTCAATTTCATTTAGTTCTCCAAGTTTGGGTATTTCTTTTCTTCTCCTGGTTTGGGATTGGATTGTTTTCCTTTTTGCAGTTGCTTGAGATTAGGTTGTTGGCTTTCTCTCTTTCTGTTTTCTAGATGAAGGCTTCTAATGCTATAAATTTCCTTCTTAGTACTGCCTTTGCAGTATCCCACAAGTTTTGATTATTTGCATCTTTCTTCATTATTTTGTTACAAAAATTTGATGATTTCCTTCTTATCATCTTTGACCCAGTTATCATGTGGCCTAAGATAATTTAGTTTTCATGACTTTGCTTGAGTAGGAAGATTTCTGTTGCTATTGAGTTCAACTTTTATTCCTGATGGTCCAAGACAACATAAGGAATGAATAATATCTATTTTTTTAAATTTGTTGAGATTAGATTTGTGTACTAAGATATGATCCATTTTGGAAGATGATCTGTGGACTGATGAGAAGAATGTGTATTCAGTTTTATTAGGATGAAATGTTCTATAGATGTCTGTTAAAGTCCATTTGTTCTAGGATCAAGTTTAAGTCTATTATTTCTTTGTTTAGTTACTTCTTGGAGGATCTCTCCAGAACTGATAAAGGGGTATTAAAATATCCAACTATTATAGTGCTAGAAGATACCAAATTGTTCTTATCTGCTAGTATTTGCTTTAACAAATTGAGGAACATTTGGTAGGGTGCATAAATGTTAAATATCCAAATCTCTTCATGTTGAGTATATCCCTTGACAAATATGTAGTATCCATCTTTGTCTTTCCTTATCTTTATTGGTTTAAATCCTTTTGTATCTGCAAATAGAATGCAACCCCTGTTTTTTTCTGATTTCCATTTACCTGTATTGTAGATATCCATCCCTTCACCCTGAGTCATTTTTTTTTTATCTTTTAGAGGTAAGATGAGTCTCGTGTAGGGAACAGATATCTGGCCTGAGTTTTTGTATCCAGTCAGCCAACCTCTGCCTCTTTAGAGGACAATTCAAGCCATTCACAATAATTGAGAGAATTGAGAGGTATGGTAGTGACTTGATCGTCATGTTTTTCAAAGGTCCAGTGTATATTTTTAATTCTTTCACCATTGTGGAGGCGAGGTGTGGTTTGATAAATTGTGCTGGTCATTATGGAAAATGGGTTTGAGTATTTCCTGGAGAGCTGGTTTAGTTACGGCAAATTTCCTCAACATGCGTATGTCAGTAAAGTATTTGATTTCTCCATCACAAATGAAATTCAGTTTAGCTGGATCCTGGGCTGATAGTTTTTTTTTTTTTTTTTTTTTTTAAGGAGATTGAAGGTCAGTGACCATTCTCTTCTGACTTGAAAAGTTTCAGCTGAGAGATCTGCAGTCATTCTAATTCTCCCTTTGTAGGTAATGATTTTCTTAAGACTGACTGCTTGCAGAATTTTCTCCTTCATGTTAACTTTGGCAAAGTTAATTATAGTGTCTAGGAGATGCTTTATTTGGATTGAGTTGTGCTGGAGTTCTGAAACTGTCTACTATCTGAAATTCTGTATCTCTTGCAATGCTTGGGAAATTCTCCATAATCCTTGGAGTAACACATCCATGCCTTTAGGACCATCTTCTTCTTCAAGAATTCCTATAAGTCATATGTTTGATCTTTTGGAGTGATCCCACAACTCTGTCAGGGAATGATAAGTCTTTGCTTTCCATTTCTCTGCCTCTTTGACTGCTTGGGATTGTTCAAAAGCATTGTCTTCAATTTCAGAGATCCTTTCTTCTGCCTGCTCAATTCTATTATTGTTGGATTCTACTGTATTTCAAATCTCTTTGAATAACTTTTTTGTTTCCTCGATTTCTGCTATCTCTTTTCTCGTTAAGTCCATGTCCTTCGTGATTTTATCTTTTTATTCATTAATTTATTGAGACAACTTTTGAACTAATGTTTGGATTTCTTTTTCTTTCTTTCTTTTTTTTTTTTTTGCAGTTTTTGGCTGGGGCTGGATTTGAACCCGCCACCTCCAGCATATGGGGCTGGTACCCTACTCCTTTGAGCCACAGATGCTGCCGTAATGTTTGGATTTCTATTTGCATCTTCTCCTCCATTCTATTCATTTTATTTGCCATTCATATTTTGAATTCTATTTCTGACAGTTGATCCATTCGTCTACGAATGGCGTCTTCTGCTATATCTCCTTTGTCATTCCTTGGGGGAGTTGATCTACTTTTATTCATGTTGGCAGAGTTCTTCTTTTGGTCTTCTGGTTCTGGCCCATGATTATTTTCTACAGTTTGGCTAGTAAAACTGGTAGGGTGAGATTAGATCGAGGGCCCCCGGAAGTGGAGTTAATCCCCTTTACCAATGAGCTGGTACTGGCGATTGTGGCTTTTCCCCTAGAGCTTTGGAAAGGTCCCTTTCAGAGCTGTAGCCAGAGACTTGAGGACCTGCTTGGTGTGATAGTGCTAGCAGGTTCTGTCTTGAAGTCAGCCAGCCTCTATCCTATCCTAATGAGTTGTGGTATTAGGCTGAAATCTCAGCTGGGGAGAGATAGAAGCAATTGTGGTTCCCTTCCTCCCACCAGCAATAGCTGGAGGAGGTGAATTAGTCCCTCCCGCTGTAAAACAGGCACTGCCCAACCTTGGAGGGTCCCTGAGTAGACAGCCCAGGTCAAGAGTTCTAGTCTGATTGTCCTGGGCAGTACATTCACTGCTCAACAGGGAGAGTTCAGAGTGTCTCCAATGGCCCGATAGTAGGGATCCACAGGCAGTTTCCTCCTGAAAATCCGAGGGGTAGGAGTCTGTTTCCCTCCAGTCAGCAATGGGATTGGTAGGGTGCACCCGCCAAAGAGTATGTTTGGAGGTGTCAGCACTTCCACCCCCTGCCAAAACTGCTGCTAGCAACCCCATGCTTTTTTCCCAGGGGACTGGAGCCTGGTTCCCTCCAGTGAGCAATGAAGTCTGGGGGGTATGTCCACCAGAGTCAGAGGGGAGCCAGCATCTCCTCCCTCACCACTTGCTTCCCCTGGCAAACCCCAGGTACTGAAACCCAGTTCCCTCCAATGGCCAACAGGATCTGGAGAGTGCACCTCCAGAGTCAGACCAGAGCCATCAGGCCTCCGCCCACTGCTGTGCGCCTGCGTGTTTCTCTCTCCGGTACAGTCAGTGCCCCTGCACCCTGCCCAGGCAACTCAGGCTGAAGCCCAGTTCCCTCCTGTGAGCAATGGGCTCAGGAGAATGTACTGCCAAAGTCTGACCCGGGGCGTCAGCAACTCCACTGTTGGGCACCTCTCTGTCTCCTGCATGTCCCTCTCCCCATGCCCCCCAATTTGCACTTGAGTCACTGTTTCCATGCTGTTTTCCAGAGGCCACACAATACCCAGGCCTCTCATGGAATTACCACTCTGGGCTCTGCAGGGGTAAGGCCTCCAGTCCACCAAGTGAGGGGGGTAGGGTGGACTGGGAGTTCAGAATTTCAGGGACAATACTTGCTCAATTTTATGTCTGGTAGGATGATTCCTAGGCTCACAAGTGGGACCTCCTTGGAGAAGGAGGCCTGGTGTTCAGTGGCTCTCTACCATGGGATAAAATAAGAAGTCATTGGCTCCCTGCTCTCTTGCAGAGAGCACACAGCCTCTCTCTTGGGGGAGAGGCCTCTGATCCTCTTGGAGATTTGCTTTGTACCTGGAATTTGTTTTCTTGGTGTTGCAGCTTGCTTCTGTAGAAATGATGTGTACTTATCTATCTTCTTTCTTAGCTCAGCTCCCCACCTTCAGTTTCATTGAGTCTGTTCGATCCATCATCACTCTCTCTGGACAGGAGCCTCTGTCAAAAGCTGCCTCTCATCAGCCATCTTACTTTCTTCCCCTACTGTATTTATTACATTTTATTTTATTCTATATTATTTTAATTTAATTTTACTTTATTTTATTTTATTCCATTTTAATTTAATTTTTTTTGCTGGTAGATATCTTTGGCATTTTGAAGGGCATACCTGGTATGTCCCTTAGAAAAAGCAGTGGGGCCAGTCTGAATGAAAGGTGTCTGCTGAGCATATAGCATAGTGGTTGGCGCACAGTAGTGCTCAAAAAATATTTGTTGACTGATTGACATGTTACCAGATCCAAGCAGTTGCATTAGAAGTTATTTTGATGCTGGTTCTTTATTGTACCTTTCATTCCTTGCACAAGTTTATTTTCCTTCAAAATTTTTATTCTTAAAGTTATTGGCATCAGGTAAGATTATCTTTTGTTTACTGGAGAATGAAATGAGAGATTTTCCTGAGGTAATTAGGCTAAATTGGAAAACAGGTGGGATATTTTCTAAGGATTTAGGTATAGTCTTCAAAAGTCAATTTATAGTCTGAGCTTTGAAAGCTTGAGAGATGGAAGGGAGCTTAGTCTGAAAACAATCCTCCTTTTGGTAAATAAATGTTTTAAGGACAAAGCGTTTTGTTAGTTTTCTAGGCTTGCTGCCCAGTGCTGCTACTGATCCTGAGCAGCTTGTGTGTAGATCTTGTAAAATGTGGATTCTGACTTAGAGAGCTGGGTAAGGCTTAGTATTCTGCATTGCTAAAGCGCTTGCAGGCCAGGTGATACTAATGCTGCTAGTTCCAAGACCAAGAATCAAGATCTCCAGGTGATTTGTATGTATGTACTTTTAAAAAGTCTGAGAGCATGAGTCTTTAAGGTTTTTCACTTGCATATATCCTACTTTTTTTTTTTAGAAATTGTGTGCTGCCTTACACAGTTTTAAGGTATCACCTAAAATTTTAAGTTTAAAGTTGCAAGAGAGCTAATTTCCAGCACATGTTGGCATTTTTTAATGAAATTATTGTATTACTTTAAAAGGTATATCTGGCTTGGCGCCTGTGGCTCAAGCAGCTAAGGCGCCAGCCACATACACCTAAGGTGACAGGTTCAAATCCCCAGCCCGGACCCGCCAAACAACAATGATGGCTGCAACCAAAAAAAATGGTCAGGCATTGTGGTGGGTGCCTGTAGTCCCAGCTACTTGGGAGGCTGAGGCAGGAGACTCGCTTGAGCCCAGGAGTTGGAGGTTGCTGTGAGCGTGATGCCATAGCACTCTACCCAGGGGGATAGCTTGAGGCTCCGTCTCAAAAAAAAAAAGGTATATCTGATGGAATCTAAGTAGCACAGGTATAGCATAGGGGTAGAATTCTTTCTATTACTCATTTAAAAAATTTATGAAGAAGCTTTGAACAGATGGAAATTTTATATTGTTCCTTTTTCTGTCCTACTTCTTGCAGTAAAAATATGTGTATACATTAACAGTTATTTTTTGTTAATGTCTTGTAAGGTTTTTTTTTTTTTAAAATTATAATGGTGTCTCAACCCAGAAGAAATTTTAATTCTTTTTTTTTTTGTTTGAGACAGAGTCTTACTATGTCACCTTCAGTAGAGTGCTGTGGTGTTATAGCTCACAGCAACCTCTAACTCTTGGGCTTAAGTAATTCTCTTGCTTCAGCCTCCCAAGTAGCTGGGACTACAGGTGCCCACCACAACACCTGGCTATTTTTGTTGTTGTTGTTGTTGTAGTTGTTGCTTGGTAGGCCTAGGCTGAGGTTCAAACTCGCCAGCCCCAGTGTATGTGGCTGGCACCCTACCTGCTGAGCTACAGGCGCTGAGCCTATCCTATGAGTTTTTTAAGAATTAAAATTTCTGGATCGAATGGCAGGTCTATTTTTAGTTCTCTAAGTGTTCTCCAAACATTTTCCCAAAAGAAACGTATTAGTTTGCATTCCCACCAGCAGTGTAGAAGTGTTCCCTTTTCTCCACATCCACACCAGCATCTCTGGTTTTGGGATTTTGTGATGCGGGCTAATCTTACTGGAGTTAGATGATAACTCAAAGTAGTTTTGATTTGCATTTCTCTGATGATTAATGATGATGAGCATTTTTTTATATGTGTGTAGGCTGTGTGCCTGTCTTCTTCAGAGAAGTTTCTCTTCAAGTCCCTTGCCCACCCTGAGATGGGATCACTTGTTCTTTTATGCTAATATGTTTGAGTTATCTGTGGATTCTGGTTATTAAACCTTTGTCGGAGACGTAACCTCCAACTGTCTTCTCCCATTCTGAGGACTGTCTGCTTGCTTTACTTACCATGTTCTTGGCTGTGTAGAAGCTTTTTAGTTTGATCAGGTCCCAGTGGTGTATTTTTGATGTTGCTTCAATTGCCTGTGGGGGGTCCTCCTCATAAAATATTCGCCAGTGCTGATTTCTTCAAGATTTTTCCCTGCACTTTCTTCTAGTATTTTATAGTTTTGTGTTTTAAGTTTAAATCTTTAATCCAGTGAGAGTCTATCTTAGTTAATGGTGAAAGGTGTGGGTCCAGTTTCAGTCTTCTGTAGGTTGCCAGCCAGTTCACCTAGCACCATTTGTTAAATAGGGAATCTTTTCCCCACTCAGTGTTTTTAATTGGCTTGTCAAAGATGAAATAACGGTAAGTAGCTGGGTTCATCCCTTGGTTCTCTATTCTGTTCTATACATATACCTCTCTGTTTTTGTGCCAGTACCATGCTGTTTTGTTCACTATTGATTTATAGTATAATCTGAGGTCTGGTAGTGTGATTCCTTCTGCTTTATTTTTATTTCTGAGTAATGTCTTGGCTATTCGAGGTTTTTTCTGATTCCATGTAAAATGAAGTATTATTTTTTCTAGATCTTTAAAGTATGACAGTGGAGCTTTAATAGGGATTGCATTAAAATTGTATATTGTTTGGGTAGTATGGACTTTTTTTTTTAAATTTCAGGCTCCTGTATTCCATGAATATTTACAGAACATCAACTATAGGCAAAATACTGACAGAATCATTGAAGATAACATTGGGACAAATGTATCAATTTTATGAGGAAACAAAAGCATTATCTACAAATCAATTATGAGATAAGTGTACTCATTACCACCACTCCTAGTAAAATTGAAGATCCTAGCTAATACAATTATGATAACTTAAAAATCCCAATGGTTTGTAAAAAAAATACAAATTTCATTACTTCAAGTTACCAAGTTACTTGCAAGTTACCAAAAACAATAGAAAAATTCAGCAATGTAGCTAACTTCAAAATAACTATACAAAATTAATTATATTCCTATGTAAAAAAGAATTACAAAATAATATTAGAAAAAGAAAGATAGCATTGTATCAGCAACCAAAATAGAAAGTACCTATCAATATAGCTTTAACAAGAGCTGTGCAATTTTTTTTGAATACATAATCATTACTACTTGTTTGTTACAGAATACACAAGATAAAATACAAATTTTTTCCTTATTATGTTTTTACCAAAGTCTAAAAATAATAGATGACTAAAAAATATATATAAAAGTAAAAAATAATTTCTAAAAAAAAAAGCAGATCATGCCAAGTCTTATGGACGGTAGAAACAGAAATACTTCAAAGTCATTCTACTTAGTCTAGATACCCCTGATAGTAAAATTAGAAAAAATATAGTATTATAAAGGGGAAATTACAGACATATTTCACTGATGAATAATGATGCAATATGATAAACAACATATTGACATGTTGAATTAAAAATTGTTATTTAAATAATATACGTTGATCAAAATTAAATCCAGTTTGTGAGATAATTAGTCATTTTTTTTTTTTGCCCACACCCCGTCGCTCCTTCTCTGTCTGATCTCCCCTTCCCCCATGCCCCACCATGTCATTAATTGTCATTAATTGTCTTCATATCAAAGTTGAATACATAGGATTCTTACTTCTCCATTCCTGTGATGCTTCACTAAGAATTATGTGTTCCGTGTCCATCCAGGTTATTGCAAATGCTGTAAAATCTTCATTTTTTTTGATGGCTGAGTAATACTCTACAGTGTACATATACCACAGCTTACCAATCCACTCCTGTGTTGAAGGACATTTAGGCTGTTTCCACGTTTTAGCGATTGTAAATTGGGCTGCGATAAACAGCCTAGTACAAGTGTCTTTATAGTAAAAGTTTTTTTTTTCTTCTGGATAGATGCCCAAT
>NW_003852440.1:3252239-3306558 GCF_000181295.1 Otolemur garnettii | reverse complement strand
ATTCTGGTAGCTTGTGTCTTCATTGTTGTTATGCTCAAGGAAGTTAATAATTTCCTTTTTAATTTCTTCCTGCACCCAGCTATCATTCAGCATAAGGTTGTTTAACTTCCATGCCTTTGTGTGAGGTTGAGTGTAATTGCTGGAGTTGAGTTCCACTTTTAGTGCCTTATGATCTGAAAAGATGCAAGGTAGAATTTCAAATCTTTTAATTCTATTGAGGTTTGCTTTGTGTCCAAGGATATGATTAATTTTAGAGAATGTTCCCTGGGATGATGAGAAGAATGTATATTCTTTATCTTTGGGATAGAGTGTTCTATGTGTCTATCAAGCACAGTTGTAAGGTCTCATTTAAATCTCTAATATCTTTGTTTAATTTCTGTTTAGAAGATCTGTCCATCTCTGAGAGAGAGGAGTTAAAGTCTCCTGTTATTATGGTATTATAAGATATCGTGTTGCTCAGGCTAAGTAAGATCTGTTTCAAGAATCTGGGAGCATTTAAATTAAGTGCATGAATATTTAGAATTGAAATGTCTTCTTGTTGTATTTTTCCCTTGACCAATATGAAGTGCCCATCATTGTCCTTTATAACTTTAGTTGCTTTAAACTAGGGTGACCAGACGTCCTGCTTTTCAACAGTTTGTCCCATGTCCTGCTTTGTTTTAAAAAAGTCCCGATTTTTGGAAAGAATGCACGAACGGGCAGGAGAACAGGAAGGGAATACACGGTTTTCGGCTGCCATGTGGTAGTTTTGCCAGAATATGAATTTTATATTATTTTTTGTTAATTTTATAATGTTAAACTGTAATAATAACAAATAATTGCTGAGAAGTGATTATCGAGAACTGCTTATCAAAGTTTGCTTTGTTGTCAGGCCCTTCCCTGCCCCCGCTCCCCCCACCCCCAACCATGTTGTCTGGCATTACGGATGTTAAAATCTGGTCACCCTATTTAAACCCACATGTGTCTGAAAATAAGATTGCAACCCCTTTTTCTTCTGATTTCCATTCCCCTGAAAAATTGATTTCCAACCCTTAACTCTGAGTTTAATTTGTCTTTTGATGTGAGGTGTGTTTCCTGCAGATAGTAAATAGATGGCTTTTGTTTTTTAATCCAATCAGCCAATCTATGCCTCTTGAGTGGGGAGTTCAAGCCATTGACATTTCTTGAGATAATTGACAAGTGTGGTTGCATTCTATTCATCTTATTTTGTGAAAGTCCATTGCTTAGTTTTGTCATTTGCTTCATTGTGAAAACTAGGTTCTGTCCTTTAATTTCTGGGTGATTACTTTGCTGAAGGTCCATTATGATGGTCAGTGTGTAGGACAGGTTGAAATATTTCCTGTAAAGCTGGTCTTGTTGAGGCAAATTTCCTCAGTGTTTGCATATCAATAAAAGTTTTAAATTCTCCTTCAATTTTGAAGCTTAACTTAGCAGGATATAGAATTCTGGGTTGCAAATTGCTCTATTTAAGTAGGTTAAAGATAGGTGACCATTGTCTTCTGGCTTGAAAAAATTTTCATTAGATAAGTCCATGGTCACCCTGATATGTTTGCCCCTGTACGTCAGTTGGCACTTACTCCTGGCAGCCTGCAAAATCTTTTCTTTTGTCTTGACTTTAGATGAATTCATTACAATATGCCT
Source organism: Otolemur garnettii (assembly GCF_000181295.1). Taxonomy (NCBI): domain Eukaryota; kingdom Metazoa; phylum Chordata; class Mammalia; order Primates; family Galagidae; genus Otolemur; species Otolemur garnettii. Next base: position 3,304,917 of record NW_003852440.1, on the reverse strand, counting down.
TGGGGAAGGTCTGTTTGAGTTAAGGAGACCAGGGGACTGCTATTCCTCAAAAAGGAGTATGCCGGAATCTTGGGTAATATTAGGGAAGTTTTCATTTATAATAGTCTCTAGAATGGCTTCCATTCCTCTGGGGCATTCTTCTTCCTCTTCAGGGATACCTATAACTCATATATTGGAACGCTTCATAGCGTCCCACTATTCTATCAACGAGTGTTCTGCTTTCTCGCTCTTCTTTTCAGCCACTTTAACAATTTGGGTTATCTCGAGGGCTTTATCTTCTAGCTCAGAGATTCTTTCTTCGGGGTGGTCTAATCTATTATCAATAGACTGATACTTTCTAATGCGTCTTTGATGTTTCTGATTAACTGCTTCAGTTCCTTCAACTCTGCTATATCCTTTCTGTATTCTTTGTATAGTTGATCTCTTATTTGATTCTGTTTTTGAATTTCCTTCTGGTTATTATCCACTTTCTCAGCAATTTCTTTCATTGTTTTTTGATTATTTTCCACTTTCTCAGCAATTTCCTTCATTATTTTCAACATATATATTCTAAATTCCCCTTCTGTCATCTCTAACATTTCCTTATAGAAGGAAGCCTCTGCTGTAGCTACCTCGCAATCCCTAGAAGGGGTTACCCTGGGCTGGCACTTCATGTTGCCAGGATTTTTCTGCTGATTCTTCTTCATGAGTGCTTTCTTATATCTGTTTCCTTACCCTAATTTTCCTTTCACTTCTTATTGTTCTAAGTTACTATGTTCCTGGCCTAAATTTTTTTTTTTTATTTTACTTTTTTTTTTTTTTCTGGTGAAATTTTTGTTGTTGTTGTTGTTGTTTTTTGCAGTTTTTGGCTGGGGCTGGGTTTGAACCCACTACCTCCAGCATATGGGGCCAGCGCCCTACTCCTTTGAGCCACAGGCATTGCCCACTGGCCTAAATTTTAATGAGTCCTTTTGGTATAAGACCAGAAGGATGAGAAGATTGAGGAGCAAGAAGGGAAAAAAGATATTTTTAAAAAAAAAAAAAAAAAGAGAGAGAAGGAAGAGGGGGTGAGTACAAGAAAATATTAAGAAAGACACCAAAAGAAAAAGGCAAGAATAGTATAGGTGTATAGTAGGGTATTACGACCCACCCTTAAGGACCCCCAATCTCTGGGGGTTCCAGGTTGGGTGATTACCTTGAGGTCAACAGCTTTGTGCCAGCTGGCTCAGACACAGTACCCCACCTCCACCAGGTAGAGAGGAGAGACCAAAATGCTATAAATCAAACCATAACAAAAAAGCAAAAACCCCTAGAAGGATAAAGTTAAGAGGTAAAATAATAATAATAATAGGGGCAGAAACATTGACAAAAATAAAATTCTAATTGTTAAAGAAGGCAAAAATGGAAGGTTGTATATAGACTAGAAAAAGTGTCAAAGAAAAAAGAAAAGAAAAAGAAAAATTGAAGTTCAAAAAAACCCCAAAAAGCAAAACACTCAAAACCCAAACCAAAACCAAACAGTATATATATCTTGGTAAATACTGTCTGGGCAACAGGTGATCTTCTGAGGAGTGAGAAGTTAATCCCAAAGTTGATACAGCTGTACAAGATGGAAACTAGAGGCCTCAACTGGTTTCACAGACCCTGCAGGCTTAGGAGCCCAAATGTCTCCTAGGCCCACTTAAAAGACCCTCCAAGCAGTGGGCCTAGGCCAAGCAGAAGCTTTCCAAGGAAAGCACTTGTCCCTGGGATCTCTCCTGACGTGGCTGCCTGCTTATCCAATGCACCAAATCCAGTTTCCCTCAATGCCCCTGAGGGCCAAGGGTGTTAATCTGCCAAACGCCTGGATCTCCGCACTCCTCCAGTGTCACAGCCCCCGCCTTTGGGCAGCTCAGTCACTAGATCACTTGCCAGGAGGACTCCCTGCTGATCCCTTTGGTGCACCATACAGGAGCCCCTCCCTCACAGTAGCTGTGCAGGCAGCATACAGCTGAATGGCATTAGCTCCTTACCGGCTCCGCTGCTCAGTCTGGGGGCCCAGATAGCGCCCAAGTCATCCGCACACTGGCCCCAGGTCTCCCAAAGCAGTTCAGTGGAGTGCCCAAGTCCAGACAAACCAAAACAGCCCCCAGACAAGGCTCTTCCCGCTTGTAGTCTGGCTGTTGCTATAGGTACAGCTGCAGGCAGCCTCCGACCAAACAAATGGGCACCCACTACTTGCCGGTTTTTCACCGCTTCTGACCTACTTGTGGGGTCCTAAACTCTCTCACTGACTTCCTGGGTCACCAGAGGACAGCCTCTGGGCAAAACCCACCGGCCAGAGATGCCTGGAATCTTCTCTCCCCCTTCTCACTGGGCTCGGTTACACAGAAGCTGCTACTCGGCCGCCATCTTACTGGTAGTATGGACATTTTAACAATGTTGATTCTTCCCAGCCATGAGCATGGTATGTCTTTCCATTTGTTAACATCTTCAGCTGTTTCTTTTCTTAGAGTTTCATAGTTTTATTTATAGAGGTCTTTCACATTCTTTGTTAGGTAAACTCCCAAATATTTCATCTTCTTTGGCTCTACTGTGAACAGAATAGAGTCCTTGACTGTTTTTTCGGCTCGATTCTTGTTGGTATATATGAAAGCTACTGATTTATGAGTGTTGATTTTGTAACCTGAGATGCTGCTATATTCCTTGATCACTTCTAAGAGTTTAGTAGTAGAATCCCTGGTGTTTTCCAGATAAACAACCGTATCATCTGCGAAGAGTGAAAGTTTGATCAAAGATACCCTTGATCACCTTTTCTTCCCTTATTGCAATGGCTAAAACCTCCATTACTATGTTAAAGAGCAGTGGAGACAATAGGCAACCCTGCCTGGTTCCTGATCTGAGTGGAAATGATTTCAATTTAACTCCATTCAAGACAATATTGGCTGTGGGTTTGTTATAGATGGCCTCTGTCAGTTTAAGAAATGTCCCTTCTATACCAAAGACATGCCATTTGATCCTACAATTCCTCTACTAGGTATATATCCAGAAGACCAAAAATCACGCTATAACAAAGATATTTGTACCAGAATGTTTATTGCAGCCCAATTCATAATTGCTAAGTCATGGAAGAAGCCCAAGTGCCCATTGACCCATGAATGGATCAATAAATTGTGGTATGTATACACCATGGAATATTATGCAGCCTTAAAGAAAGATGGAGACTTACCTCTTTCATGTTTACATAGATGGAGCTGGAACATATTCTTCCTAGCAAAGTATCTCAAGAATGGAAAAAAAAGTATCCAATGTACTCAGCCCTACTATGAAACTAATTTATAGCTTTCATATGAAAGCTACAACCCAATTATAGCCCAAGAATATGGGGAAAGGGAAAAAGGAGGAGAGGGGAGGGGGAGGATGGGTAGAGGGAGGGTAATTTGTGGGACCACATCAATAGTGCATCTTATAAGGGTACATGTGAAACTTACTAAATGTAGAATATAAATGTCTTAACGTAGTAACTAGGAAAATGCCATGAAGGCTATGTTAAGCAGTTTGATGAAAATATTTCAAATTGTATATAAAACCAGCACATTGTACCCCATGACTGCATTAATGTACACAGCTATGATTTAATAATTAAAAAAAATGAATTAAAATTTCTGGCTTGGTACTGTAGCACATTGGTTATGGCACCAGCCACATACACTGAGGCTGATGGGGTCAAACCCAGCCAGGGCCAGCTGAACAACAATGACAACTGCAACAAAAAAAATAGCTTGATGTTGTGGCAGGCACCTATAGTCCCAGCTACTTGGAGGCTGAGGAAAGAGAATTACTTAAGCCCAGGAGTTAGAGGTTGCTGTGAGCTTGGCACTCTACTGAGGGTAACATAGTGAGACTGTCTCAAAAAAAAGAATTAAAATTTCTTCTGGGTTGAGACACCATTATAATTAATAGTTGCACTCAGTTGATCTAATTAGCATGGTCTGAGGGTGGTGGCTCATGATTGTAATGGCACTTTGGGAGGTCAAGGTGGGATGATTGCTTGAGGCCCAGAGTTTGAGACTAGTCTGGGCAATATATGGAGACACCCATCTCTACAAAAAGTAAAAAAAATTAAGCAGGCATAATGATGTGCACTGTTAGTCCCAGCTACTCACTTGAGCCCAGGAGTTCAAGGTTGTAATGAATTGTCATCACACCATTGCACTCCAGCCTGGGTGACTAGAGTGACTAACACCCTGTCACTCTAGTTAGTGAATTTTAAAAGTGAAGAATTTGAAGTATTAAAAATAAATTTTTATTTTTCTATCTCAGTAAAATATAAATGGTTCTCTATCATTTTTCCCTAGTCACTTTGTATATTTATGGGTGCCTATTTTGTATTTCTAGAATAAGAAACAATTTAGTAGCAGTTCTATTATATTTTGTTTTAGCTGATAAAAATTCTGAAACCTTAATCGCATAAGTAAGTAGATGGCAGTAAATGGAATTTAATTATAGCCATGTATCAGGTCCTTGAACTTTATCTAAATTATTCATGAAAATTATGTAGTGATTTATTATAAAAGATTATTATGTTGTTCTGCAATTATTATAGTAGGAAAGAATATACAAGGAAGTCAAAGATCTGCAAGTTGATTGTTTTGAAAGTATCTTTGTGGAGACTGATTGGTCTTTGCATATTTGCAGGAGTAGGGTACTTGGTTGGCCTAGTTGGTGGTTTGTGGGGAAGAGAAAGGGTTAGTGCAACCCGTCACTCAGGTAGTGGTGCTGTCACAAAGCCCAAATATTCTTTTTTTTTTTTTTTTTTTTTGAGACAGAGTCTTGCTTTGTCGCCCTTGGTAGTGTGCCATGGCATCAAAGCTCACAGCAACCTCAAACTCTAGGGCTCAAGCGATTTTCTTGCCACAGCCTGCCAAGTAGCTGGGACTACAGTAGGCTGCCACAACGCCTGGCTAACTTTTAGAGATGAGGTCTCTGTCTTCTTGCTCAGGCTGGTCTTGAACTCGTGAGCTTGGGCAATCCACCCATCTCAGCCTTTTAGGGTGCTGGAATTACAGGTGTGAGCCACCACACCTGGCCTAGGTGCAAATATTCTTAGTACTTTAGAGACATAGATGCTAATGTTTATAACTATTTTAATCTCATTTGTATGTAATATCATTGAGTTATTAGGAACTTAGTCTTTAAAAAATAAAAGCCCATCTGAAAATTTCAGAATATTGGTAGGTAATAAAGATTATGCTTGCCTAGAATGACCCTTGTGATTTTCATACATTCTAAAATACCTAGCACTGTGCTTTGGGGCCTTTTTGAGAGATTCTTCCCCAGATTGTTTAGCATAAGGATGAAAGGATGACTGAATCAGATTGGAAGAGTCTGGTGACTCTAGGAGCCCAAGAATATCACATTAGATATATTTCCTTTTATTTGCCAAAAGTGGTTAATATAGTGTGGAATGGTTCATTTCAAGTGAAGCTGGTTTCAATATTGGGGATTGGCTGGGTCAAGTAATACCTACTGTTTACTTGTTAAATCTTCTGCTTATCAGAAGGTGAAGTTTTTGAATAGTTGAATTAGAGTCACTGTGGATAAAGACTCTTCTCTTTTATTTTTATAGTGATTGGAGGAAAGAAAAAGAAGGATTTTTCCCAGACAACAAGTGCTTGTTTAAGTTTTATCCAAGAAGCTCTGTTGAAGCACCAGTGGCGGCGAGCTGCAGAGTACATGCACAGTTATTTCCAGGCCTTGGAGACTACAGATGGCCACCAAAGACAGACTGTGCCGGAGGTACACAGTGAGAGTCTGCTGGGAGAAGTACAGCGTCCAGGAGTTGCTGCCTCTAGTGCCATCCAAAATGGCTTTTGCAGGATCTCAAATTGATTTTGCTAAAAACTACTAAAAGTATTTCTAGGGAAAGAGTTTGTATTGGGACATTTTTGTGCCCTTCTTTTTACCTGTTATTTTAAAGGAGAGTAAAAGTGTTTAAATTCTGAACTCTCAGATTTTTCCCATATTTATTCATTCATGCCAATTATTCTTCCTTTTTTCTCCTGTATCATTATTTTTCCTTCTTAATGGGATGTTTCTCAATGCATTATCACATGAAGATTTTGTTATTTCTGTCTTAAAATTATCTCTTGACCCCCACTTGCTCCATAGGCAGGGCCCCATTTTTTTCACTCTCCCTTTTACCACAACTTCTTGAAAGAGTAGTTCTCTTTTCCAACCCGAGTGATTTTTTGTTTGTTTGTTTTATTGAGACATAACTAACACATCATACAATTTGCCTATCTAAATCGTAGGTTCAATTCTTTTTAATATATTCACAGAGTAGTGCAATTCTTACCACATTCTAAACTTAGAACATTTTTGTATCCCACAAAATAGAAACCCTGCATCCACTTGCAGTCTTTCCTGGTTCTTCTCCCCACCTGCCAGATGCTGGCAGCTGCAAATCTATTACTTTTTATTCCGCACATTTCATGTAAGTGGAATCATACACTAGGTGCCTTTTGTGAATGGCTCCTTTCACCTGGCATGATGTTTGCCAGGTTTATCTCTGTTCCAGTGTGTGTAGTATTTCATTCTTTTGTATTGCCAAGTAATATCCCATTATATGGGTATAACACATTTTATGTATCCATCCATCAGTTGTTAGATGTTTAGCTTGTTGCCACTTTTTGGTTATTATGAGTAATATGGATGCTTATTTTAATTTCTCTTGGGCCTGTAACTAAGAGTGGACTTGCTGGATCATATGGTAACTGTGTTTAACCTTCTGAGAAACTGGCAATTGATTTTCCTAAGTGGCCACACCATTTGTATTGCTATCAGCAATATTTTAGGGTTCCAAATTTTCCACATCCTTGCCAACATTTGTTACTGTCAATCTTTTTGATTACAGCCGTTCTTGTGGTTGTGAAGTGGGATCTCATCCTGGTTGTGATTTGCATTTCCATGATGACTTTTGACGCTGAGTGAGCCTTTTAAACAATAAGTTAGATTGCGTTACTCCTCTGCTGAAAGCATTGTAGTGGATTCCCGTTTCACTCTGAGTACAGGCCAAAGTTCGTTTAATTGCCTGTATAATAAGTTCTTATATGATGTGTTCACTTTCTTTCCTCATTTGCCTCTCCGACCTCATCTGTTATAGGTTGAGAATCCCTAATCCAAAAATCTGAAATACAAATGCTGCAGAATCTGAAACTTTTTGAGTGCTAACCTGAGATAGTGACACCTTTCCTTTCTAATGGTTCAGTGTACACAAATTTTGTTTCATGTACAAAATTATTCAAAATATTACCTGAAAGTAATTTTATACAAGGTGTATATGAAACATATTAATTTCATTGTAGGCTTGGGTCCCATCCCTAATCTCATTATGTGTATGTAAATTTTTTAAAAAATCCTAAAGAACCTGAAATCTGAGCCCTGAGCATTTTGGATGAGGGACACTCCACCTGCACTCTTACACTTGCTCCCTCTTCTCCTGCCTCACTGGTCTCCTTGTTCTTACTTGATGGGTCAGGCGTATTCCTGCCTAATTCTCTTTGCTCTGTTTCCTTTACTTGGAAAGCTATTTCTTCAGCTACCACTATGGCCTTCAAGGCCCCCTTCAATGATTCCTACCTTGACTATTGAAAGTTGCAACTGTGTTACTGCCCCCTCTCCTTTCTGACTGGCAGTCCTAATCTTATCCTGTTCCATTATTATGTTTCTTGGTTATTGTCTGTCTCTCCACATAGAACATAAATTTCATAGAGCAGGGATAAAACAGTACCTAGCATATACTATTACACTTACTTAGTAAAAGACAATTTACCCATAAATTACTTCACGTAAGTATCTCAGATCCCTTTTGCTAATACAGTAACCATTGCATCAGTTAGTTCTCCAATAAAATTAACCAAAAATCTGTTTAACCATTGACTGAAAATTGGGTTTAAGGGGTTAAGTTACATACAATTGTAAAACATTGAATCAGGTACAGACTCTTTTTGTCCAGATTTTGTTTTGAAAATAATAGAATTGGTTGCAGCCATCATTGTTGTTTGGTGGGCCTGGGCTGGATTCGAACCCGCCACCTTAGGTATATGTGGCTGGTGCCTTAGCCACTTGAGCCACTGGCACCGAGCTGAAAACAATAGAATTGGAGCAGTGGTTTTCAGGCACTTGGTGGCTCTTTTTGAATCTCCTAGAGCTTTTGATGAAAATACAGATTTCTGGACTCCATCCCAGTCCTGCTGGATCTGAATACTTAGATTATTTGTTTTTAACAGGTATCCCTTGTAATTCTTATTTACAACTGGGTTTAAGAATAACTCTAACTATAAACTAATAACTATGAACTCTCCAAGTTTTCTTTACGCTCCCAGATACTACAGTTCTTCAGCAAGTGAAATCATGATCTCTCTGGGTTGGGAAGAAGAGTATTATCATGATAACAAATGATGATATGTATAAATACGTCATTATACCACTGACAGTGTTTTGTATGTGTATATACCCACAACCAATATGTCTGGTCATAGAAAGAATTGACTTAAACTTCACTTTAGTTTACTTTCAAATTGATACTACTGAAGTACTTTAAGTTGAGATGAGGGAAATAGGGATTTGCTCCCATGAAAAAAGGCGAGCTATTAGGTCTGTTACCAAAGTTTTGCGGATCTGAGGAGAAAATTTCTTTTATTAAAATTTGTTCATAGCTGATGAAAGTTCTTAAATTGATATTCTAGATATAGAATATAGCTAATAGTTCTAGAGTTAGATGAGATTTCAGGAAGCATCTAGTTTGTTTACCTCATTTTGCAGTTGATAAAGATGAGCCTGAGATGAGTGAAGAAGCCAATGTTACTGAAACCCACATTTTCTGACTTTAATATTCTCCTTCCTATACTAATTAAAAAAACTTGTATTCAGGCCAGGTGCAGTGGCTCACACCTGTAATCCCAGCACTTGGGCGGCAGAGGCAGGTGGATTGCTTAAGCTCAAGATTTTAAGACCAGCCTGAACAAGAGCCAGACCCCCTCTAAAAAATAGCCAGGTGTTGTGGCGGGCGCCTGTAGTCCCAGCTACTTGGGAGGCAGAGAATTGCCTAAGCCCAAGAGTTGAGGTTGCTGTGACCTGTGATGCCATGGCACTCTACCGAGGGTGACAAAGTGAGACTGTGTCTCAAAACAAACAAACAAAAAAACAAAACTTGTTTTCAGTATGTATTTTAACTGGTTATTTCTTTAGGCTACTAAATAATGGAGCTGTTACACTTGCCTGGCATTTTACTATTAATTTAAATGACTGAAAAAAGTTTATTGCATAGGATATAATGATTTCATTTGGTAAAATACAGTAAGATGTTAACAGTATTGGTCTCTAGGAAAATAAAGTATAGGTTGTTTTCTAAAGTTGTAATCTGAAAAATATAACTTTCTTAGGCAGAAAATTATGGTTATCTTATGGTAGTAATTTCTGCTTTGACAGCTTATTTGGAAACTTGGAAGTGAAATTCTATTTTATCATCCTAAAAGCAACGTGGAGACTTTCACTACTTTTGCTGACCGGATGAAAAATATTGGTGTCATGAATTATTTAAAGGTAAGAACGTAGGCATTGTAAATTTACATTTGCAGTGTTCATTTTTTTTTTAATTGTGTGTGTCAGTGATAAGGTACATAATGTAAAAAATGGAAAATAAGGAAAGACATTTAGATAATAAGAGAAACTTGTTGTGAGAACTGTGTACTTGTTGGTTTCTAGTCATCTGCCAGCTTCTCTGACTGACGATACCATCTTTCTGAATATCTCTCACTGCCAAAACCAGCCACTGATGCAGTTGTACTTATTGTGATGGACTGACCAAATCCTATGTTTACTTAAGGCATTTGCGCTTAGCAGTTTGTGTTTTTAGAAAAAGGAAAGGGCTACACAGATTGGGAATTTGAACACATGAACTTGTTTTAATGTTCTTAATGTTTGGGTTGGGGCCTTCTCTCCAAATTCATGTGTTCTTTAATAAAAGTCTTTTCCCAAAGGATTGAGACATTTCCAAAATATTATTTCTCTTTATTGTGGTATATTCTTGACTCAAAGATGCTTTATCAATACAGTTTTATGAATGCTTTGCTTTCAGTGACCATAAAGTATTATTGGAACACAGCCACACCTGTTTATTTCCATATTGTCAGTAGCTGCTTTTGCGTGACAATGACCGAGTCCAGTAACTGTGACAGGAGTCAGATGGCACACAAAGCCTAAAATATTTACTCTTTGGTGCTTTTTAAGTTTTGTTTTTATTTTTTCTGTTTTTCATTATTTTATTGTGATAAAAAATATGTATATAGCATAAAATATGCTATTTTAACCTTTTGAAGTATATACTTCAATTGTATTAATTATATTCACTGTATTGTCCCACCATCACCACTATTTCCAAAACTCTTCCATCACCTGAAACAGAAACATAACACTCATTAAACAATAACTCCTCATTCCTTCCTCTCCCCAGCCCCTGGTAACTGCTAATCTATTTTCTATGTTCATGGATTTACCTGTTCTATGTATTTATTTCATGTAAGTTAAATCATATAATATTTATCCATTTGTTTATATTTCCCTTAGCATAATGGCTTATTCCCTTAGCATAATGTTTTTAAGATTTATCCATGTTGTAGCACATATCAGAATGTCATTCCTTTTTATGGCTGCATAGTATTCTATTGTACATTACATTTTTCTTATCCATGTATCTATTTTTGGCCATTGTGAATCATGCTTCAGTGAGTGTTGGCATGCAAGTATGTGTTTCAGTTCTTGTTTTCAACACCTTTGGGTATGTACCTGGACGTAGAATTGTGGGATCATTACACACACACACACACACACACAAAATTCTATGTTTAACATTTTTAGGAATTACTAAATTGTTTTCTACAGTGGCTACACCATTTTATGTTCCTCCTGCTTCCTAAATTTAAAAACAGATTTCCCTAGTTTAGGATTCTTTTTATCATATTGAATAATTTAGGAAAAATTTTCTGAATGTCTGTTTATGTTCCAGATACTCTTATTATCTAGTTCACTGATAGACAGTACACTGTAAGTGGAAATTAAATGGAGGTAGCTATGGGTCCACTTAAGGGAGAGCTTTCTAACTGGCCAGTTGGGAAAAGGAAAGTCCGAAGATGATAATTAGGGTAGGCAATAAAACATTTTTTTTGTTGTTGTTAATGATTTTAAAAACACCCATTAGTATTTTTCGGGCACTGTACTAGATGTGGTTTTTTCAGTAGAGGAGACAAGCATGTAAATGGAATGAAGTGGTCTGGGTAGAGACATACATAGTGAGAAGATAAAGGAGAAAATGAGCAGCTTTCTGGGAGCTGGGATTGAGCGGGGAGGGGACTCAGGAAAGGAAAGGAAGTGATGGCTGAGATGAGTTTGGAAAAGCCAGTGGGTGTTCATGAGGCAGGCTGGAGAAAGGGCAGCCTGGCATGGGAGAGGATAATAAAGACTTCAGTAGCCCTGTATCTGATGATTTAGATATTGTAAAAAATTACTTGCGTAGGAGAAGTAGACTGGGGCCCTGTGTGCCATACCCAAGATCTTGGGTTTTATTCTGTAGGCAGTGAGAGCCACTGAAGGATTTTGTACAAATGATTAACAAGATAAGATTTCTGGCTTGGCACCTGTGGCTCAAGCGGCTAAGGCACCAGCCACATACACCTAAGGTGGCAGGTTCAAATCCAGCCTGGGCCCGCCAAACAACAATGACGGCTGCAACCAAAAAGTAGCTGGGCGTTGTGGTGGGCGCCTGTGGTCCCAGCTACTTGGGAGGCTGAGGCAGGAGACTCGCTTGAGCCCAGGAGTTGGAGATTGCTGTGAGCTGTTATGCCATGGCACTCTACCCAGGGGGAAAGCTTGAGGCTCTGTCAAAAAAAAAAAAGGTTTCTTTGGTAGCTACTTGGAAGATGTATTATAGGAATGGGGAGACTAGTTGGGAAATGACTGCAGGAATTTGAGATGAGAGCCTTGGACTCTATGATCTGTCTCTATCTGTAGGATTCGTTGTACTCCCATTATTCTCTTTATGTCATCCTTTCTTGCAGTGCTGTTCTTTGTGTAATTATTCTTAGTGCCTCTCTTGTATTAGGGATGTACTTTCTTTTCCATGTGAACTGAAGCTTTTCTTTAATACCCCTTATGAAGACGTTTTTTCTAAGCTTGTGCTTTGTATAACATATATAAAATAGTTATATGAATAAGTATTGATTGTCTGCTATGAGCCAAACTAGGCATTAGATGATATATGAATACAAATACTATCTCAAAACACCCTTCTGAAGGTTTAATAGTAATAATAATTGTTCTGCATAACAGGCAAGATTCATAAAGTGTGAATAATTTACCCAGGTTTAGTTTTTATAATAGGTAGCATGTGAACCAAGATACTCTGTCCTCAGAACCCCTATTTTTCCCCACTGTATCTTGCTATCTTTATCTACTCATTGCATAATTTAGCTCTTATTTACATAGTGTCAATTGCTTCATGTGTCTTTTTTGCTAGATTGCAAGTTTTGGGTATTTATTTATTGAGACAGGCTCTCCCTTTGTTGCCCAGTCTGTAGTGTGGTGGTGCAATCATAGCTCACTGCAACCTCCAACTCGTGGGCTCAAGCAGTCCTCCCTCATCCTCCTGAGTGGCAGGGACTACAGACATGTGCCATTGTGCCCAGCTGGTTGAAAATTTTGATGGCAGGGACAGTGTCATGCCATTTTATCCTTCTAGGTCATCTAGTGTATTTACCGAACTTTTACACTAATGGTTATCTGAGGGATTTTTCTCTTTATTTTTGCAGATTTCCTTACAACATGCATTATACCTTCTGCATCATGGAATGCTTGAGGATGCTGACAGAAATCTTAGGGAAGCAGAAACATGGAGATACGGTGAAAAGTCATCTTCCCAGGAAATATTAATAAACCTGGTTCAGGCCTATAAAGGACTTTTGCAGTATTATACTTGGTCTAAAAAGAAAAAGGAATTGTCAAAGCTTGGTGAGTAAATCCATGTGGATAAGACTGAAGGGCAGAGGGATTTTTTTTTTTTAAAGAGGTGGATCTCACTGTGTTGCCAAGGATGGACTCAGAACTTCTGGGTTGAAGTAATCCACTCCACCTCACTCTCCTGAGTACTTGGTACCACAGGCCACTGGTACCTGGCATGGGCAGAGAGAGCTTAAGGATCAACCTAGTAATTCCCTATTGCATCCAGATATTATAGAGAACAGGCTTTTGTTGTTTTAAAATTCTTGATCATCCTTTATAATATTTTCTAATATATCAAAAAACTTTTCGGTCCTAAATTAGTCATTGATTTTTTAGATGTGATTTTGTCAGAATAAACACAACTGGACGTAAGTCAGAGTGAAAACAAATTTTATCTGTTAACTTCTGATGGGAAAGAGCTAAGGTCCATTCTTGTTTGTACAGAGGTAACTTGGTTTTTAAAGAGACAGCTGAGGGTGGTACATGGCAGAGTCAGGGAAGTGAAGTTCAAAAGCAGAAGGGAGTGGTGGCTCATGGAAACCCATCTTTGATTACTAACTGTTGCTTTTGGAAGTTAAGCAGAGAGATTGGGAGACAGGGGCCATCCCTATCTTCACGTGTTGGTTGGCACCAACAGTAAATTCTTTGGGCAGCATTGATTTTTCTCAGGCAGGCATTTTGGGGGTGGGGGGCAAGGCCATTCTAGAGATGTGGCCTTGAGCTGCTAGAAACTGTTAGTTTTTGCTCAAGCCTTTATAGGCCAAGGTCAAGGCCTAGTCTAGAAGAGGGTTCAGAGGAGCCTGCCTGGGGTTTGGTCAAGGAGAAAATCTTTGTCATTTTCCAAGAAAGGCTGAATACTTTAGTGGTCAGTATTGCCTATGGTGGCAATACCCAACCTTTTTGGCACCAGAGACTGGTTTTACAGAAGACAATTTTTCCACAGACCAGGGTAGGGGGAGCATTAGATTCTCGTGAGGAGCACACAACCTAGATCAAACCTTGTATGTGCAGTTTACAGTTGGGTTTGTCTTCCTATGAGACTCTAATGCTGCCGTGATCTGACAAGAGGCAGAGCTCAGGTGGATGGTACAAGGGGCAGCTGTAAGTACGAATGAAGCTTTGCTTGTTTCCCTCACTGGCCATCTCTGCTGTGTGAGGACCTTCCACTGACTGGGGCTTGGAGACCACAGGCAAATAGTAAATGTTTCTTCCGTGGGTTTAGAATGGAGTTTAATTTATTTTATAATGTTTCTTACAATAATATGTTTAAAAAACAGAGCAAGATACAACCATTTCATTTTTGTAAAGGACAGTTTTCTTGATTTGCTGACTATTCCAAAAATTGACCTTTCACTTTTCAAACTGAGTTCTCCTTCTCCATTCTTTGAAGGTAACTTCTGAAGTGCTGTTTTCATTGTCACGATCTAGTGAGATCTTTGTGCAGTTTCATCTAGAATGCCCTCTGTGGTTCCAGACTCATTAGACCCTGCCCCAACCCTTGTTCTTATACCTTCAACCTACTGTATCAGCTGTATGTTCAGCCTATATCAGATGGTTCTTCATCTCTTGCTTTTTAATTGTTCTAAGTCTTTTCATATGTGTGTGTGTGTGTGTGTGTATATATATATATATATAGGTAGATAGATATACATATATTTTCTTTTTTGAGGGCCTTGCGTATTTTATTCATCATTGGCTTTAAAATACATAACATATTGTTGAATATAGGTCTAGTTTATTCATTTTTACCATTATAAAACATTTTATTTTATAATATTCATGCTATTCTATTATTGGTGGCCATTTAGGTTATTATAGTTTTGAATTATTATAAATAATGCTGCTTTGAAATTAACTCCTGTAAAGTTCTGTATTCTGGTTCACGTGAATTTCTAGGAGAATTGTCGTAGAATACGTGCATCTTCAACTTTAGCGTATATGTGCTGAACTCTTTCCAAAGAGGTTACCAATTTATGCTCCACTAACAATCTGATTTTAGTTTTCTTTTCTCTATATTGTCCTCAACATTTATGGTCAAAGTTTTTACATCATCCAATTTGTTGAGTGTAGCTGTTGCTCATGTTTTTTTTTTTTTTAATAGCTTTATTAAGAATTGAGATATAATTCACATGCCATACAAATTCACTCCACTTAAAATGTCTAGTTTGGGGTTTTTAGCATGGTTTTCGGATGGATGCACAGAGTTGCGCATCCGTCACCACAAGCGGTTTTAGAACACTTTCATCACCCCACGAGGAAACTCTGTACTTTCCATTTCTCTGCGATCCCTCCAGTCCTAGGCAATCACTAATTTACTTTCTGTCTGTGGATGTTTGCCTATTCTGGACATTTCCTGTAAATGAAATTGTACAATATGTGATCTTTTATGAATGGCTTCATTTGGCATACAGTTTTTAATGTTGTAGGTTGTAACAGAACTTTATTCCTGCCTATATTGAATAATATTCCATTGTATAGATTTACTGCATTTTATTTATGCATTCATCATTGATGGACAGTTGGGTTGTTTCTACTTTTTTTTAAAGATCTATATCATTTATTCAAAAGTTTTATAAGAGGTTGTAAACAGTGGCAACAGATAGTGCTAATATTCATAATACCTTTATATTTAGGAAGCATTTTTACAAAAAACAAAGGGGATTTTTTTTTATTAGAAAACAAAGGTCATATTTTAATACAACACCAGATACGAGAATGCACACCAAAGAATTGTAAGAAATTAGTCTTAAGCAAAAAGCACACGGGCAGAAAATAAGTCATATTGCACCTCTGAGAACCTGCCATCGGACTGATTGGAGATAAACATATAACCTCCCACTATTCCCGCACACACATATGTACAGGTTATAGAAGCAAAGATTTGTAAGTCACATTGGAAGACATAAACACACCTACCCATGTATCTGTGTGCATGTTTTCCTTAACAGATAACAGGGGTTTCCTTCATTTTTCTCAACACAAAGAAATTCCTGATCTAAATCTATTTCATGCCTAACACTATAGACAGGAAATATCATAAAGCAAAAGCTTCCATTTTCCTGCGAGCAGTTAATTGGAAGTATAAAATGTGTTTTTTACTTTCTTAGTATAAAATCCACATACAGAAGTTGCTAGTGCTTGCCATTTAATTATAACTTACTAACAAAAAGCTTTATGCAGTATTATTTACATTATAAGAGATGAAAACCAGTGCTTGAATAAATGGTCACTGCTTCCAAACATTTTCAATACTTACACATGGAAGATAGAGAGAGTACAATATATTTATTATGGAACTGTTTTCTCCTCACTGATAAAATGCTCCCTCATTGAGTATTTCGAATAACATTGCTATGAACATGTGCAAATTTTTGCATGGACATGTGTTTTTATTTCTCTTGGAATAAAGAGTGAAATTGCGGGGTCATGCAACTCTATGCTTATCCTTTTGAAGAAACATTGAACTGTTTTCCAAACCACCTGCACCATTTTGTGTTACCATGAGGAGTTTATGAGGGTGCTAATTTCTCCACATCCTCACCAATACTTGTCGTTGTCTTTTCATTATAGCCATCCTAGTAGATGAGAAGTGTTATCATGGTCTTGATTTGCCTTTCCCTATAGGCTAATGACGTTGAGCATCTTTTCGTGGGCTTGTGGGCCATTTGTATATCTTTTTTAGGGAAATATGTATTCTGGTCTTTTTCTCATATTTTAATTAAATTACTTGTCTTTTAGTTATTGAGTTGTGAGAGTTCTTTATGTACTATTTTAGACAGTAGTCTTATCAGATACATCATATATATGATTTGGAAATATCCCACCTCTTCTACGGGTTGTCTTTTAATTTTCTTGATGATGTCCTTTGAAACATAGAATTGTTTAATTTTGATGAGGTCCAATATATATTTTTTGTTTACTTGCTTGTGTTTTGTTGTCTCCAGTGTATGTGGCTGTCTAAGAAACTATTGTGTATTCCAACGTCACAAAGATTTTCACTTTTGAGAGTTTTATAGTTTTAGCACTTGTATTTTGGTCTTTGATTTAATTTTGAGTTAATATTTGTATATGGTATGAGGCAGATAAACACTCAACTTCATTATTTTGCATGTGGATATCTGGTGTCCCAGCACATTTATTGAAAAATCTATTATTTCTCACCAAATTGTCTTGGCACCCTTACTGAAAATTAGTCACTTAAATATGAAGGTTTATTTCTGGATTCTAAGTTCTCTTCCATTGATCAATGTACACATCTCTCCTTGTGTCCGTATCACACAGTCTTGATTACTATAGCTTTGTAGTAACTTTGGAAGTCATAGTGTATATCCCCACCTTTGTTCTTTTTAAAGGTTCTTTATTCTTCGTTGGTCCTTTAAATTTTCATATGAATTATAGAATCAGCTTGTCAATTTATGCAAAAAAGGTCAACTGAGATTTGGATGGGACTTACAAGTATCTGTAGATCATTTTAACAATATTAAGTCTTCCAATCCATGAACATTGGACTATCTTTCAATTTATGTTTTTTTTATGTTTTATTCAACGATATAGCTTTTATACCTATATATATATATTTTTTTTTTTTTTTGAGACAGAGTCTCACTTTGTCACCCTCAGTAGAGTGCTGTGGTATCACAGCTCACAACAACCTCCAACTCTTGGGCTAAAGCAATTCTCTTGCCTCAGCCTCCCGAGTAGCTGGGACTACAAGTGCCCGCCACGACACCCTGCTATTTTTTTTTGTTGCAATTCTCATTGCTGTTTTAGTTGGCCGGGGCTGGGTTTGAACCCGCTACCCATGGTATATGGGGTCAGCGCCCTACCCTCTGAGCCACAGGTGGCACCCATTTTATTGTTTTTCATGCTTTTGAAAGTGGCATTGTTTTCGTAATTTTTTTTCTTTTCTTTTCTTTTTTTTTTTTGAGCCAGAGTTTCACTTTGTCACCCTTGGTAGAGTGCTGTGATGTCACAGCTCACAGCAACCTCAAACTCTTGGGCTCAAGCAATTTTCTTTCCTTAGCCTTCTAAGTAGCTGGGACTACAGGTGCCTGCCACAATACTTGGCTATTTTTATTTTTTGGTTGTAGTTGTCATTGTTGTTTGGCAGGCCCAGGCTGGATTCGAACCCTCCAACTCTGGTGTATGTGGCTGGCTGAGCTATAGGCACCAAGCCCCTAATTTTATTTCTGATTGTTCATTGCACTTTATAGACATAAAATTGATTATTGTGTATTGATCTTGTACTCTGTAACCTTGATGAACTTATTTATTAGTTCTAATAAGTTTTTAGTAGATTCTTAGAATTTTCTATGTACAAGATCATGTCATCTACAAGTAGAAATAGTTTTACTTCTTCTTTTCCAATCTGATGTCTTTGTATGTTATGTTCTTGCTTAATTGTCTTGGCTAGAACCTCTGGTATAATTTTAAAAAGTAGTGAGAGAGGACATCTTTGTCTTATTCCTTATTTTAAGGGGAAACCATGCAGTGTTTTATCATTAAGTTTGATGTTAGCCATGGGTTTTTCATAGGTATCCTTTAAAGGTTGAGGAAGTTCTCTCTGTTTCTAGATTTTCAAACGTTTTGACCATAATGAATTACTGAATTTTTTCAAAATCCTGTCAGTTCCACTGGGGTTTTGAATTTTTAAAAATGCTTTTTTTGTATCTGTTGTGATGATCATGTATGATTTTTATCATTTATTCTGTTGATTTGGTTTAGGTTAGAACTTTAGGTCAGTAGATCTTTATTCTAGGCTGGGTGTGGTAGCTCACGCCTATAATCCTAGCACTCTGGGAGGCTGAGGTGGGTGGATTGCTCTGATCTCACAGGTTTGAGACCAGTCTGAGCAAGAGCGAGACCCCCCCATCTCTAAAAATAGCTGGGCGTTGTGGGGGGTGCCTGTAGTCCCAGCTACTTGGGAGGCTGAGGCAAGAGAAGCGTTTGAGCCCAAGAGTTGGAGGTTGCTGTGAGCACTGTGATACCACAGCACTCTACTGAAGGTGACAAAGTGAGACTCTGTCTCAAAAAAAAAAAAAAAATTGATTTGCAGTTGTTAAGCCAACCTTGCATTTCTGGAATAGATCTTATATGGGCATTCTGTATAATCCTTTCTATATGTTGCTGGACTTAGTGTGCTAGTATCTTTTAGAATATTTTTGCATTTATAGTCATAATAGAGGCTAATCTATAGTTTTCTTATGTTTTATTTGGTTTTGGTATCAGGCTAATAATGTGCCTCAATTTAGTGTTGAGAAATGTTTGCCTCTATTGTTTTTTGGGGGGAGAATTTGTGAAGAATTAGTATTTTTCTTTAAATGTTTGTTAGAATTCACCTGTGTAGCCATCAGAATCTGGACTGTGGGTAGTTTTTTGATTACTCATTTAACAGAAGTCCTCAATACTGAATGACTTTTAAAAATCTTTTATCTTGGGGCAGATAAGGATGATTATGTGTATGGCACTACAACCCGAAGTATGATCAATCGCAGCTGGAAGACATCTATGAATCTTAGTGCACTGATTAAAATTCCTGGAGTGTGGGACCCTTTTGTGAAGAGTTATGTGGAGGTAAGTAGAATTTTTCTGAAATTTATTGATGGAGTATCTTTTTCTGGCCTGAGTGATTTTTGTTTCTTTTACTTACAGTATAGTTGTAAATGTCTGATTCCTGATGAGCTAAAAAGAAAAGCATAAACATCTTTTATGATTTTGTGGGATCTAAAAGGAAAGAGGACAAAAATCTGAAAGCAGGTTACAATATGCAGGATGAGGAATAATGGCTTTTAGGAAGTTCATAAGAATGTGCTGTCATCCCAGAGTCACTGTAAAAGGACTGAGTGCCTTGGACACTAGGAATACATCCTTAAAATAATCTGCTCTTCTGAAAGTTAACAAGTGCTAACGTGATAATTGTGTCATCAGAAGATCATTTCCAAAAGCGTATCCCAGCAAATACGGGAATTACTGTGTAAGGATGGGAATGGAATGAAAGGAACTATAATTCTCCTAGACTCCTTTTGTGGCTGAAAGTGTAGAGGATACTGAGGTTATTTTCATCACATTTGCTGTCATTAGTGTGCCCTGCTTTGAAGACTCTTATTTCTTACAGGAACAGTTCCTATGTTGAAGTTGCTGCATTTTACAGCATTATGAGGAAAAAATGGAAAGGCCTGTGTAGGCCTTTGTTGGAAGTGATTATCTGTGTTTCATAGATGTTGTAACATATGCTGGTGAAAGTAAAAACTAGTATTTATTGTTCCCTATATAGTATACTGTTTGTCAGTTTTGTGATTTTTTTTTTTGTGCCCATCATTAAAGTTAAGCTGATCTTCTGTAGAGCTATCTTTCAGAATTTAGCTAACATATTATGACTTATTTTATATAGATGCTGGAATTCTATGGGGATCAAGATGCAGCCCAAGAGGTACTCACCAATTACGCATATGATGAAAAGTTCCCGTCAAATCCGAATGCTCATATCTACTTATATAACTTTCTAAAGCGAAAGAAGGCACCAAGAACAAAACTGCTAAGTGTGCTTAAGGTACAAAATTTTCATTTCAATGTTTGGGTAGGGATCTACATTAAAACGTCATTGCATATGAACCTTTCTAAATGTAGAATATAAATGTCTTAACACAATAACTAAGAAAATGCCATGAAGGCTATGTTAAAAAAAAAAATCATTGCTTTCCAATTTTCATGTTACAGCACCTATAGAAAATGACAATATATGTACAGTTGCAGGCAGAATGGGGACCAAACACCCCCTTCTTGGCAAGGGAAAATAAAAAAGTAAGCTAAGCAAGGCGGAACAAAGGAAAGTCACCTGTGTTTATGTTTAAAGCAGCAGCTGCTAAGTTTCTTATCGGAGCAGGTTTCCTGCTTTTCCTAGAAGCCTGGCCTATAAGGAATCCAGCTTACTAACACCCCTGCTGGGTCTGGGAGCACTCTGAAGGAATAATGCTCTCAGAGGATGCTGTGTGCAAGGCCTAGGAAGAAACCTAACTAGGCTGGTTCCTGCCTAGTTAACAGTCAAAGCAAATTCCCATTGTGGAGATTTGTATACTGGGGCAGAGATCAGAGGGACAGTTTGAGCCCTGAAATATCTGTAGGAGGGCTTATATACCTTACACAGAGGAAGACCCTCTGTGGTGGTTATGAGAGGAAAGTTCGATTCTTCAGAGGAGATTGATGCCAGTGGCATTTTACTCTGCAGTGAACTGGCGGAGATTAACACCTTCCAAGGAATCTGTGTGTGTGAGCTCAGACAGGGGGCTGCCCCCACACAAAGCTCAGGTTCTGGATTTCTCATGACTGCTCAGACCCTTAAGGTTAATGATAACCCTTATTGTTAATAAAGCAGTAAGAGCTAATATGCTTGCTCAGAGAAACTGTTGGTGTCTTTGTTCCCTTCCAAGCTTGCCCTCTGGGCTAATGAGCAAATAGCCGTCAATAAAAGCTGAGTAGAACTGACACTCAGGGCCACCATCAGAACCCTCAAAACTGCACAAACAGGCAGTGGTCTCCTCAGCTCCCACCTTTGAAAATTCTGTATGTCTTGTCTCTTTCTTTCTCATCGTCTCTATACTTCCCCAGTTCATCGCTGCGAGAGCCACAAGTCGTAATGGACCCTGCCCTAGGAGCGGGACCCCAGCATTTGGCATCCAGTGTGTTCCTGTGGATTCTCAACTGGCCTAGTTAATGTTTCTTCCTAGGCCTTGCACACAGCAGCCTCTGTGAGCATTATTCCTTCAGAGTGCTCCCAGACCCAGCAGGGATGTTAGTAAGCTGTATCCCCAGTAGGCCAGGCTTCTAGGAAAAGCAGGAAACTTGCTCCGATAAGAAATTTAGCAATGGATGGTTTAAAGGTAAACTAGCTGACTTTCTTTGTTCTGCTTTGCTTAGCTTACTTTCTTATTTTCCCTTTTTTCTGGGGTATTTTCCCTTGCCAAGAATGGGGTCTTCAGTCCACTTTCTGCCTGCATGCCGTAAACTGAGGTAAGCAGAGAAAGTTGGCCGCAGCTGCAGACGTCAGGCAGGTACCCCTATACCAGCCCCTCTGCCCAGGTGAGAAGAGGGTCAGCATTTCAGAAACTCTTTGCCACGTGAGTTGGAAAACTTTGCATTGATATTTTTGGAAAATAAATTTTTTTGAAATTTAATTTTCAGACAGTAAGACACTTATTTTAGATGTATACATGTGGGCATTGTAATGAATATATACATCCATGAACCACCATGACAAGATATAGAGCATTTCTGTTACCCCCATCTCCCCCCAAAGTCCCTCATTTCTCTGTGCAGCCAATCTACCCAAGTATCCCTGACCCAGGCAATCACTGATCAGCCTTTTGTCACTATAGATTAATTTACCTCTTCTAAAATTTCCATATATTCATATAAATGGAATCTTCCAGTATGTAAGATGTATGTTTTTGTTTTTGTTTTTTTTTTTTGAGACAAGACTCTCACTTTATCCCTCTGGCTAGAGTGCTGTGTTGTCATAGCTCACAGTAACCTCAAACTTCTGGGCTCAAGTAACCCTCTTGCCTCAGCCTCCCTAGTAGTTGGATCTACAGGTGCCTGTCACAACTCCTGGCTAGTTTTTCTATTTTTAATAGAGGTCGGTCTTGCTCTTGCTTAGGCTGGTCTTGAGCTCCTGAGCTCCAGGGATCCTCCTGCCTCAGTCCTGGGATCATAGGCATGAGCCACCAGGCCTGGCCTACACATTAAATTTTCATTGCTCTTGGGTAGTTCCCTAAGAGTGGAATTGCTACCTGAGAGTAATAAGGAAAGGATATGTTTGACTTCTTTTCTTTTCTTTTTTTTTTTTTGGAGACAGAGTCTCACTTTGTCACCCTCGGGGAGTGCCACTGTGGGGTTATAGCTCACAGCAACCTCAAACTCTCGGGTTCAAGTGTCTTTCAAATATTTTGTGTATTTGAGGGAGGGAGGTTATTTGTCTTACTGATGTGGAGTTTTCATATAATCTGGATACACATCCTTTGTTAGGTATATGGAGTGTGAATATTTTCTCTCAGTCTGTGGCTTGCCTTTTTGTTTAACAGTATATCTTTCAAATACTTATAATTTTAATGAAGTTCAATTTATGTGTTTTTTTTTTTCTTTTATGGGTAGTGCTTTTTGTGTAACAAATCTTTGAATATTCCAAGATAATTAAGATTCTTTTCTGTGGTCTTTTGTTTGTTTTTGTCTTTGAGACAGGGTCTCTGTCTGTCACCCAGACT
The DNA here is from genome assembly GCF_000181295.1 of Otolemur garnettii. Lineage (NCBI taxonomy): Eukaryota > Metazoa > Chordata > Mammalia > Primates > Galagidae > Otolemur > Otolemur garnettii. The sequence goes on along the minus strand of NW_003852440.1, from coordinate 3,281,647 downwards.
AGAGTACAGTGGTGTGATCATAGCTCACTGCAGCCTTGAATGCCTAGGTTCAAGCAATCCTCCTGCCTTAGCCTCCCGAGTAGCTGGGACTAAAGAAATCCATTGTCATTCTTGACTAATTTTTCTTGTTTTTGTAGTGATAGGTTAGTTTTCTTGTTTTTGTAGTGTCCAGGCTAGTCTGAACAACTCCTGACCTCAAGCATTCCTTCTGCCTCAACCTTCTAAAGTTGGGGATTACACATGAGATCCACCACACCCAGCCTTCTTATTTTCTTACTATATGTGCTGCATAGTTTTATGTTTAGATGTATGCTAGATTTTTAGCTAATATTTTGTGTAGTGTAAGGTAAGGTCAAGGTTTATTTTTTTCCATATGATTGTTCTAGCACTGTTTATTGAGAAGGCTATCCTTTCTGCATTGAATTACATTAGTAACTTTGTTGAAAATCATTGGGCTATATATGAAGTCCATTGTGTTCTAGTGATATTTATTTCCATCTTTATACCAATGCCATTAGTGTAGTTTTTGTTTTTTTTTTTTACTTTTTATTAAATCATAACTATGTATATTTATGGGGTATAATGTGATGATTTGATTTACAATCTGGGATGTTTAAATCAAACTAATTAACATAGCCATCACCTCACTTACTTTTGTGGTGTGACATTTATAATATCCTCTTAGTTGTTTTGAAATGTACCCTTGCATTTTGCACCAAGACTGACTACCAACCCCTCTAACACTGCCCCCCTTTTTTGCTTTTTTTGGTTTTCATTATTATTTCATTATTATTTCATTATTATTTGGGATTCATTGAGGACACAAAAAATGAGGTTACACTGATTGTATTTTTTAGGTAAAGTCCCTCTTATAATTGTGTATTGCCCCCAAAAGGTGTGCTGTGCACCATGACCACTTGTATTCCTCTCTCCTCCCCTCTCCCCACTCCCTTATTTCCCCAACTTGTATCAGATAATGTGCTACCTTCATATTAGAATTGAGTACCTTGGATTCTTGCTTCTTCATTCTTTTGATGCTTTACTAAGAAGAATGTGTTCCAACTCTATCCAGGTTAATACAAAAGAGGTGAAGTCTTCATCTTTTTAATGGCTCAGTAGTATTCCATGGTATACATATACCACAGCTTGTTAATCCATTCCTGGGTTGGTGGGCATTTTGGTTGTTTCCACATTTTGGCAATTGTAAATTGAGCTGTGATAAACAGTCTAGTGCAAATGTGCTTATGATAAGAGGATTTTTTTCTTCTGGGTAGTGGAATTGCAGGGTCAAATGAGAAATCTTAATTTGATTTCCTTGAGGTTTCTCCATACTTCCTTCCAATGAGGCTGTACTAGTTTGCAGTCCCACCAGCAGTGTACAAGTGTTCCCTTCTCTCCACTTCCACGCCAGCATCTGCAGCTTTTAGACTTTGTGATGTGAACCATTCTCACTGGGGTTAGATGATATCTCAGAGTAGTTTTGATTTGCATTTCTCTGATGATTAGGGACAATGAGCAGTTTTTCATATATTTGTTAGCCATTCATCTGTCTTCCTTAGAGAAGGTTCTGTTCTTGCCCAGTGATATATGAGATTGTTGGTTCTATTTTTGTTGTTTAATTTGAGTTCTCTGTAGATCCTAATTATGAAGCTTTTGTCCAGTTCATTGTATGCAAATACCTTTTCCCATTTTGAAGGTTGTCTGTTTGCTTTGGTTGTTGTCTCCTTAGTTGTGCAAAAGCTTTTTATTTTAATTAGGTCCCATTTATTTATTTTTGTTGTTGCAATTGTCATGAAGTCTTCTTCATAAAATCTTTCCCCAGGCTGATATTTTTAAGTGTTTTTCCCACACTTTGTTCAAGGATTTTTATTGTTTCACGTCTTAGATTTAAATCTTTTATCCATCTTGAATTAATTTATGTAAGTGGTGAAAAGTGCAGGTCCAGTTTCAATCTTTTACATGTGTTATCCAGTTCTTCTAGCACCATTTATTGAATAGGCAATCTTTTCCTCAGTGTATGTTCTTGTTTGGTTTATCAAAGATTAGGTGGCTATAAGATGTTAGTTTCATCTCATGGTTTCCTATTCTGTTCCAAATGTCAATGTCTCTATTTTTGTGCCAATACCATGCTGTTTTGATCACTGTGACCTTGTAATATAGCCTAAAGTCTGGTAGGGAGATACCTTTGTCATTGTTTCTGTTACTTCTTTTGCTTTTGGGGGGAATAGCTATCCCAGTGGGTGTGAGGTGATGTCACTATCTCCTTTGGTTTTGATTTGCATTTCCCTCATGGCTAGTGATGCTGTGCATCTTTTCATGGGCTTATTGGCCATTTGTTTATGTTTTTTAAAGAAATGTCTAAGTTCTTTGCTCTTGTTTGTTCTTTTTCTTGTTTGATTTTTGTTGTTAAATTGTAGGAGTTCTTCATTTATTTTGTGGTCAGTTTTTAATTGTTCTATTTTAGAAGTCAAATAAAAAGAAAGGTCCTAAAGATATGACTATTAATCCTCTTTTAAAGGGCCAGTTCTCTTTAATTTTTACTTTCATGTTCATCAAAATTGACATTATCAAATCTTCATGTTTGGAAACTATGTTTTATAAATTTTCAACAGGCTTTGATTTACTAAACATAATGCTGTATACTTAAAGTTTCTATTTTTATTTTACTCTCTAAGATTTCCTTCTCATTTGTACAATGAAAAACTAAGTACAGTTACAAGACTGTGCCTTCACTCAGGTTGCTAATCACTAATGGGTGTTTAAAAGATTTTTTTTATTTTCATTTTTATTTTTGTATTTAAAAAACTTTTTAAACATGCTACAGAATGTCCATGTTGAACATGTAATTTCTTGTAATATTCTCTGATATTGGTCATGATTGATTGATATTTTTAAAAACTATGAAGAGAAATTAGAAAAATTTAATTTTGTTGGAAATTATTTCAGTATAAAGTCAGAGAACCTCAGGAAGTCTGTACTATGAATTCATTTCTAATATCAAATATCTTAAAATGAAAAATATTTAAAACATTTAAACCCTATTTCTTGAATGTTCTTAAAAATAGTCCTTCTGTAAAGAGAAACCTCTAAATATTTTATTTCATAAAAATGTTGTTAAGGGCTGGTGCGGTGGCTCACGCCTATAATCCTAGCACTCTGGGGTTGGTTATACTCAGGAGTTTGAGACCAGCCTGAGCAAGAACGAGACACCCCCCCCCCCAAAAATAGCCGGGCATTGCGGAAGGCACCTATAGTCCCAGCTACTCAGGAGGCGGAGGAAAGAGGATTGCTTCGGTACAAGAGTTTGAGGTTGCTGTGAGCTGTGATGCAACAGCACTCAACCCTAGGGTGACTGAGACTCTTTCCCCCCTCCACCAAAAAAAAAATAAAAAGGTTGTTAAAATATTTATTTCAATACTCTTAGTATACTGTGTTCCTGAGCATGGTCTGTGAAATTGCCTCCCCTTTTTAGTTTTGTTTTATATAAATATTCTGTGATCTATTCTGATCACTGAATCATCAGTATATTTTATGTGATACTTATTTTTTTCTCTGTCTTGGGTCTGAAAAGACATTAAGTTTTTAAACATGGTAAGCAGCATAGATATATATATCAAGCCAGTAAATCTATTTCCCATCTATTTCCTCAGTTCTCCTGACTGTCTTGTTATTAGAGTTAAAAAACAAAGAGAAAAGCTTTACAGAGAAAGCTTTTCTATACCTACAGTGAAACTGGATAAAAAGCAAAGTAGTTTTTAAATGCTTCATTCAGTTACCAACAGTGTATTAGACAATAAGAACTTTATTTGAAAGTAAGCTGAAATTTGAGAAATGCTTTTTACAAGTGTGTAAAAATAACAAGACTATTTGTTCTTCCAGATTTTATATCAGATTGTACCATCCCATAAATTGATGTTGGAATTTCATACATTACTTAGAAAATCAGGTAAATAATTTTTGTGTAAAGAATCAATGGACTGGTGATCAGCAAGCTGTGGCCCAGGGACCAAGTCCACCCTTTACCTGTTTTTATAAAACCAAATTATACTGGAGCCCATTTATTTTGGGATTGTCTGTGTCTACTTTTGTGTTATAATGATAGAGTGTGTAATTGTGACAGACTATATAACTTGCAAAGTTTAAAATAATCACTATCTGGCTGGGCGTAATATCTCATGCCAATAATCCTCATACTCTGGGAGGCCAAGGTTGGAGGATTGCTTGAGCTTGAGCTTTCAAGACCAGTGTGAGCAAGAGTAAGACCCCATCTCTAATAACAGAAAAATGAGCTGGATGCTGTGGTGAGCACCTATAGTCCCAGCTACTTGGATGGCTGAGGCAGGAGGACCAGTTGGTCCCAGAAGTTTGAGATTCACAGTTTGTCAGCTGTGAACTCGGCTGACACCATGGCACTTTAGCCTGGGCAACACAGTGAGACTCTGTCTCAAAAAGAATAAAAAAATTACTATATGCCCTTTACAGAAAAAAGTTTGCAGACTCATATTACAGAAGAACATCAAGCAATAGTTAGTAAAAGTAAGATGTCTTTGATGTATATAATTCAGCTGATTTTAATCCCTTTTAGAATTCAGCTCTGTGTAGAAAAGAACATATTTCTTTGTTGAAGGAAATCATCTGGCTAAGCCCAATTGGTCCTAAGACTGTATAGGTTTATCTCCTAACAGAAAGAACACGAATAAAATGCCCAAATGGGACAAGTACTTTAAATAATGTTCTCAGTAGTATCTAAGTGTAGGAATATAACCCATGTAGAGATGAGGCTCCCCACTGTGACCTCATTAGCGTGGACTGTTGATTTCTCCGTGTTCATCACAGGAGCATGAACATCATATGGGTTTTTAACTGTTACCCAAACCAGAATGTTTATGCTTCAGTAATATTTTATGAACTCGATAAATGTGTGTATATTTATATATATATACGTATAGCTTTGTATACTTTAATACCTTATGGAAACTTAAACTTTATGACCATTGCAGAAAAAGAAGAACACCATAAACTGGGATTGGAAGTGTTATTTGGAGTTTTAGATTTTGCTGGATGCACCAAGAATATAACTGCTTGGAAATACTTGGCAAAATACCTGAAACAGACCTTAATGGGGTAAGAAACATAGAGTTTTTGTTTCTGGATTATCATAAATGATCTTTCCCAATATTTTAGCTTAGATCTGTCAATTTTCAAGTAAAGTTCTTTGCTTATGTTTTTGAATTTCTTGAACTGTATCTTCAGTTGTTTCCTTGTGAGTACATTTTCTTCTGAACCAAGGAAATACAGAATTATGAGGATAACATACAAGAATTCTATCAAGAATTTTTTGCTGTCAAAATAAGTACTATCTGTTAGCACTACATTGGTTGGGAATAAATGTGTGTTTTCAAATTGGAAATATAGACCACAAGGGATCACCCCTACTCTTTGTTAAATACTCTTTGTAAATCTCTTTGTGATTTGTATGTCATTAATTGCTCAGATTATGTGGGAAGCATCTTTCCTTCCAGCTGTTTTCAATTATTTTCAGTGTGTGTTTTTAGGACTTCCTAAGCTCATCATGAATTAGTTATTCAACAAATTTTTATTAAGGCTGTTGTGTTCTGGGTATCTAAAACTGTGCCTCTGATTATAATAGTTATGTCATGTTTTGGATAAAAGAAAAGGAGTTGCTTTGTTTTTACTTAATGTGTAAAAAGAAAGTATATCACAAAATTAAGTTTCATTTATGTATTATTTTAGTTGGATGGGAAGTTCAGTATTAGTTGGAACTTATTTCAGACTTCAGAGCTTTATATGAGACCTGCTGTACATTCTACTGGACTGGTTTAATTCTAATAACAGTGCTATGAGATAGATAGTTACCTCCAGGAAACTGAAACTCTGAGGGGTTACACGGCTTGCCCAAAATTACATTAAGAGTACATGGAAGATTTGAGATTTAAATCCAGTATTCTGACTTCAGACTCTATCCCTTAACTACTGAGCTACCCTGAATTGTATGTTCAGTTAAATGGAAAATGGGACGTGGAGATCAAAGAGAACAAAAACTGATTTGCTTTCATGCTGTTGCCTTGGCTCAGAATTTGGTTTGGAAACATCTTCCTTGTCATCTTTCCATAGACTCTACATAAGTTCAGATCCTGGCAGTATAGATCTAGTCCCATCAGTGACCTTCTTTTTTGACATTTTTCTTTTCCAGAAATCATCTTGTGTGGGTTCAAGAACAGTGGAACTCCAGGAAAAACTGGTGGCCAAGCTTTCACTTCAGCTACTTTTGGGCAAAAAGTGATTGGAAGGAAGATATGGCTTTGGCGTGTGAGAAAGCTTTTGTAGCTGGAATATTGTTGGGAAAAGGTACATGTTTTTGTTTTTATCTAGACATAGCTTTTGGCTGATTTTTAAATTGCAAAGCATGACCATTTGTCTTAGAGGTTACCTGGCATAGTGCGTAGGGTTACTGGATACTTGCGAAATGACAACGGAATGAAGATGGAATCCTGAGTTCAGAGTAGGTGGTGTGCTTGTAGAAATCCCCATTGATTAGAAACAGTGATTTTATATTATTGATTGTGATTTGTTTTCATGTTTGAATTGAGTGTGGTTAAGGGGAATTACAATACAGTGCAGACTGTTCTCACAATAAATGACTATTTGGCCTTGCTTTATAGAAAGTTTACTGAGGTTTTCTACTTTATTAAAAGCACAAATATATTCTTATTGACTTCATAATATATTATATTTACTTATCTGTGCCTATAAGGATAAAATATTTTCTCCCCTTAAGAGGAAAAAACGCCTCCTATTAGTATATGAAAAAAAAATCCTCTTAAGAGGAAAAGGATATTGATCTTTATGAAATATTTTGGATGATAAAACTCTTACCTGCTTTGTACTACTAAGCAGGTGGCTAGTACTAAAATGAAACTGCCACAAAATATGTCCCGAAATGAAGCCTGTAAACCTAACAGTGACACTAGGAAGCAGTCTGTAGCCGTGGGGTTTAAGGTGTCCAGAGAGATTCTTAGGTTAACTTTGGGATTTGGTTTGTATTATTTTGGAATTCGTACTCTCAGGGAATTAATCTTAGTAAATATGAGTACCAACTAAACATTGGTTTTGAAGAAGGGCAGGGATCAATAAACAAAGAAATTTAAAATCATTGTCTAGTATACATTGACAGGGAAGAGTAATGTGATTTGGATTGCCATTTTCTACTGCTTTATGAGTAGAGCGGTATCTAGTACAGATATCTAGAGGTATCTTTGAGCAGAGTCCAAAGACCGGGGTTAATTTTCCAATTCTCATTCACTTGCCATGTAACTTAGGTCAACCAGTTAACCTTTGGAAGCCTTTCTTGTGAAATGGGCATTATTTGGTTACAGGATTGTCATAAACAGAAGAACATTCCATCAGAGTGATTTATAAGTTCCAAAGTACCTGTAGGTAATCAGGTATTAGTTGTGCTTGAAATGGCCACATTTCTTCTGTCAGGCTGTGAGGGTGCGATTGAGTCAGTCTGAATATTCAGGAGTTAAGCTGGATTTTCTTCTTCTTCTGGTTATCATCATTACATTGAAGGATTCACATTCTGCTTATAGTCTGGCTGTGCCTTGTGTTTAGAGTGGGGTATGGTGGCTGCCTTTCTTCCCATGCTCTGCTAAAAGCGAGCCAGGCCCATCTCTCCTTGCCTTTCCTCTTTGGAATTCAGGCTACTTGGTTGCCTTGTGATTTCAGCTCTCTGGTAGAAGAGAAGAGTTAATATTTGTAGTTTATTCAGCTTTTTCTGTATGTTAGGGTAGGAGCAAAGTTCTTTCCAACTTTCTATATATGTAGAGGCAAAATCTGTGTACGAAGTATTCTGTTCTTACTAATGTGGCATGATATGTTTAGAAGCTCAAATTATTTTAGCAAGAGCACAGATACCACTGCTTCCAAACTAATAAAATAAGAGCAAGTGAGCTGGGCATAGTGGCACATGCCTATAGTCTCAGTGGGGAATTAGTGAGACCCTGCCTCAGAAAAAAAAATGCTCCCAAACAAAAATATAAGCAATTCTGAGATACTACAATAGAACCTCTGTAAGTTGACTACGCAAGGGACTATAACAAGCTGGTCAGCACACAGAGGTGGTCAACTAAGGAACTTCCACTGAGTCCATGTGGTGACTGTCCAGTCTATGATAATTAGGCTATTTAAAGAGGTGGTCAGTATAGGGAGGTGGTCAACTATGGAGGTTCTACTGTATTTTCAGGGGTGATACAATGGTTATTATAGGCACAGTGTATATCCTAGCAATTTCCCAGAGAAGATTGACATATAAGCTAAGACTAGATTAAATTAATTTCCATATGTGATTTATGGTTTTGTTCATTTAACAAATATAAGAAAAACTCTTACAATATCCAGTTTACATTTTTCTTGCAGAAATTTGATTCATTTCTCTGAAGTATTTGATAAACGATTGTTTTGTGTTGTGAGACTTGAGGAGTGGGTAGAACTTCTCGTGAGCGTAGGCACTTTGTCAGAGCTCTGTGGTCTCTGTCCACTGCTTGCCAGGTGGCTAGAATGAGTAGATGATGTTTGATCTCTTCTGATCTATGATTTGTTTATTCTAGTTCTCATTCTACAGAGCACTTTCTCATTTTATAAATGCAACTTTGGCTAATTTATAAGCTAACACTGACAGGGAAGCTATAAAATCTACTTTTGGAGAAGACTCATTTAATACATAAGTATGCATAATTTATAATATGCATGTTACCATAAATAGGATTTGGGTGGGAGGGTAGAAAAACAGCTAAAGTCTATATGCCTTAATTATGATGCATTAGAACATCTTTGTATATAGGAAGTAATACATTTCATTGGTGACAGCTCTGAGAATATGCTTGGGACATATTGGTATAGATAATGCAAATAGCTCTATTTTTGTAATCATTAGTATGCCAGAGTTGAAGCAGAATTTTTAAAATTTAGAAATATTCTTTAAAAATTTGATAAGTATTAAAACTTTTTATTTTTGTTTTTTAGGTTGTAGATATTTTCGGTATATTTCAAAACAAGATCATCAAGTCATAAGGAAGAAAATTAAGCAAATGAAGAAATCAGTAAAAAGATACAGTATTGTCAATCCAAGACTGTGATACGAATTTTAGTTATTTCTTAGTAGCTACAGAGTAGTAGCTTGATAGGGAGTTACTGAATGTATTTCTGTACCATTTTGAGAAGGTAGTTTATGTGACTACAAAATGTTATTTTTAATATATTTTTATACTTTTTTTATCAGTTATAGATAGGGAAACAGTCTTACTGCCTTTGTTCTTTATAAATATGTATGTTTTCATTTTTATAATGTTAACTGTAGTATTTATTAAGGAATAATTCCTTAAGTGAAAAAATATTTGTTTAATTAGGGAGTACAGCCCTACAGCAGATATTTGCAGATAATTTGCCTCTGATTATTATGTAATAAAATATAACTTGTGGTTCTTTTGCACACAGCAAAATGAATTTATGGTTCTTCTAGATTAATTGATTGGGTACACCACTATGAAGAAAATATATTGGTGATGAGTTCTGTTGAGGAATTTTGAAAAGAGGGAAGGATTTAGAAAAGACTCATCTTTTAGTGTAAAAATATGGCAATTTCAGGCTAAGTGACTTTCTGCTAAAAAGAGCCCTTTGATTCTAGAAGACTAATTGGGTCAGAGAGGTAGAGAGGCTGGCTGCTTTCAGCTGGCAGTAGCAGAATTTTAAAGGGCTCAAGGCTTTTTGTTGCCTGACACAGCAATCTAAGACACACTTTAGAGCTCCGTGTCCTCTCTTCTTTTTTCTTAGAAACCAGGATTAGCAGTAGGCAGCTAGAGAGTGGAGGAAACTCTGTGCCAGTGAAATAGTGTCCCTGAGACACACAGCCTAATGGGAAGGGTTAGCCAAAGTCAACAACTTTCATGAGCTGACATGTTGTGATAGCTGGTAAGTGCCGCTGCAGAACTATCTTGGCTCTTACATGTTTATTGTTCAGATATCCAGCAATTGAGTTTCATGGAGGCTTACCAGCTTCAGAACATGTTTAATATTTAGATGGAAAACTATGTATTTCCCCCCCGGCTTACATTCCTACTAATTTTAAACCATGTACAAGAAAATTAGGGGACACATTGTGCTTTGTCAGTAGTTTTTATTTCAATATTATTTTTTATTTACTAAGAAAAGCCTATCAACAAAGAAGTACCTAACCTTATGATATGCATATAAAACAAGTAGGTGTTCCACAGAACCAAATAAATCAGGTTAGATCTGCCACGTGGGATCTCTCCTGCTGGGAGCTGATGGTTGGACTGTATAGTTCTGTACAAGATCAACACTGGAGAAATGAAGTTCGCAGATGCGGGGACAAAATCTCAATGCGTAAGCCAACAAACTATCTCAGTAGTTTGTTATGAAGGATAAAAACAATACAATTAATGCCTTAATACATGCTAACTACAGGTTGAGTATCCCTATTCTGAAAATCTGAGATCCAAAACGCTCTGAAGTCCAAAATTTGGGGGGCACTAAATATCATGCTCAAAGGAAATGCTAATCGGAGCAGTTGAGACTTAAGTGTTAGGGGTGCTCAGCTGGTTCAGTGTTTTCCAAAACCTGGAAGAAACCCACGTCCAGAACACTTCTGTTCCCGAGCGTTTTAGATGAGGGATACTCAACTTGTACTAAGTAACCATCCATCATGACTACTTTAAAGCCACTTTAAATAACAAACTAAGTAAAGAGAATTTATGGTCTTTTCTCCTGGCAGCCTCTGAATGTATGTATTTGAGATGTATAATGTGATGTTTTGAAATATGTTGTGAAATGCCAAAATCAAACTAAATATATGTATTACCTCTATATAATTACTGTTGTATGTGTGGTGTGACAGGATTTGTGATGATCTTCTTAATAAATTACAGTATGTAATCAGTACTGATCTGTCATCCCCATTGGACCCTCATCCCTCCATGTCCCACTTCCTCCAGCCCCTGCAGCCGCGTCTCACTCTCTGCTCCTGTGAATGTGACGGTTTTGATGTCTGGTATGAGTGAGGTCATGCAGCATTTCTTTCTGTGTCTTGTTTATTTTGCTCAGCATAATGTCCTCCAGTTTCATCCATGTTGTCACAAATGGCAAGCTTTCCTCTCTTTATAAGACTGAACGATATTCCATAGGATTTTGATGCACCACATTTTCTTTATCCATTCATCTGTCAAAGTTAGGTTGTTTTCACATTTTGGCTGTTATTCGTAATACTGCAGTGAGCATAGGTGTGCAGGTATCTCTCCACCATCCTGAGGTCAGTTCCTTTGGATTATAGCTAAATATTTCTATTTTAAATTATTTGAGGGGAACATCTATACTGTTTTCTATAATTTACATCCGTACCAGCAGTGTACAGGGCTCCCTGTTCTCCACATCCTCACCATCACTTATCTTTTGTCTTTGATATTAGCTACCCTAACAGATACCAAGTAATACCTCGTTGTGGTTTTGATTTGCATTTTTCTTATGACTAGAGATGCTGAGTACCCTTTCATGTGCCTGTTAGCCATTCAAATTTTTTCTTTTGACGAGTTGTCCATTTAGGTCCTTTGCCCATTTTAAAAATTGGGTTACTAATATTTTGGTGTTGAGTTCTATGATTTCCTTATATATTTTGATATTAATCCCTTATTGGGTTAATTTATGATATGTGAATTACATCTCTATAAAGCAGTTACACTCTCCCATCTCCCCGCCCCCTGGTTCCCCCTACAAAGGAAAGCAAATTCAGTGGAATCAGAAAGATCTGGGTTCAAATGTCAGCACGGCTGAAGCATCCCACCTAGCTAAGCCTCACCTTAATTTTGTTGAATGGAGTAGTCTGAGAAAGGTAGATAGGAAGTGCTTAGCAGGGGTTCTGGTAGATGTTTAATCTATGAAGTGCTTAGCAGGGGTTCTGGTAGATGTTTTAGCTCAATAAATGGTAACGTTATTATAACATTTAAAGAAAAAATAAACACTGTTCAGATAGATGTACCCCTTTGCACCCAGTTATTTACCCATATTTATAACACAAGGACTGTTTCTGCTGGATCAAATTAGAATATTCATAATTCAAAATATTCTGGCTGGGTGCAATGGGTCACGCCTGTAATCTCAGCACTCTGGGAGGCCAAGGCAGTAGGATCACTTGAGGCCAGGAGTTTGAGAACAGCCTGGGCCATATAGAAAGACCTTCCCTCTGCAAAAAATTAAACTAGCTGGGTGTGGTGGTGCATGCCTGTAGTCCTACCTACCCGGGAGGCTGAGGCAGGAGGATTGCTTGAGACCAGGAATTTGAAGCTGCAGTGAACTATAATTGTGCCACTGCACTCCAGCCTGGGCAGCAGAGCAAAAACCCTGACCTATAAAAATAAGTAGACATTCCAAAGGGAAATAAGCAAGACCTTTGATGAATGTGGACTATATATTATATGGTTAACATCTTCTGAAAAAGTTAATAAAATGTATGAGAAATGCTTCTAAAACAATCAGCCATCAAATAAGAGTCTTCTCTTACTCAGTTCTACAAAAAAGATGGAGCCAAGGCCTCTAATCTGTCTTCATGGTCACAGAGGTCACCTTTAACTCAGTGAGCATCAGTGAATAGAGGCAGCTCTTTAATTTGTTTCAGCCTATCAGTCCTCCAGTGACACCACTGCCAGTTTTTTTTGAGACAGAGTCTCACTATGTCACCCTCGGTAGAGTGCTGTAGCATCACAGCTCACAGCAACCTCAAACTCTTGGGCTTAAGCGATTCTCTTGCCTTAGCCTCCCAAATAGCTGGGACTACAGGCACCCGCCACAACTCCTGGCCATTTTTCTGTGCAGTTGTCATTGTTGCTTTGCTGGCCAGGGCTGGGTTCAAACCCGCCAGCCTTGGTGTATGTGGCTGGATCTGTAACCACTGTGCTACAGGTACAGAGCCTGCCAGTTGTTTGTTTACAGCTCCCATCATGCCTCTACCAGGCATTCCCAGATAATCTTATCGATATGACTGAATCTTCACTGGACAGTTCTACTCAGGGAACGAACTCTGTTCACACCTCAATCTCAGACTTCTGGGCTCCAGAACTGTGAGACAATAAATTTCTGTTGTTTAAGCCACCCAGCTTGTGGTACTTTGTTACAGCAGCCCTGGCAAACTAAAAACTATGCTTACTTCAAAAGTGGGCCCCTTGTGAGTTCAGAGCCTCAGTCTGGTCCTAGCCACAGCTTGCATCTATGTCAATACAGAGCACCGAGGACTCAGCCAGAACTTCTTCCCTGTTTTGTTTTTGTCCCCACCCGTACTTTACCTGGAAGTCTTCTCACCTTCATCACGATTTTCTTAATCCTCTCTCCAGCTTGATGTCATCTTGCTGTCCCCAGAATTCCTAATGACAGTTCGTTTCTCCCTTATTGGTATCTTAATATTATCTGCCTGGCATTACTTGGATACTTTCTTGCCCTTTTTTTCTCAGAGCATAAGCTCCTTGAGAAAGTCTATTTCTGTGTTCGTTTTCTTGCAATATTCCTCTTCCAGCGTCATATTTTGCAGACAATGATATGTGTCGACTGAATTGACACTTAGACATCTGTTGTGAAATTGTTGCATTATTATGATATTTTATCTGAAATGTTATGTAATATGATCCAAAATGTTACATATTTTTATAATCAGAAATTCAGCTGTCACTGTGTCTGCTGAGAGCCTGCCAGCAGATTTTTCCTTGTTAATCTTACAGTGACTCTCTGTTCAAAACTATAAGATCTCCACATTTTTTATGACAAAAGGAAACTGAGACATAAATGTCAGTAGAAGACCTAAAAATGCTCTTAGGTTCTTCATGGAATGAGAGAATCGTGCACTCTTGCATATCCAGGGTCAGATGGTTACCTCGCATTTCTGAGAATTCGCTGGCTGAAGTTAGCCCAAGTTACTCCTGCCCAAGGCTTCCAGAGCAAGGACATTATCTGACCTTTGAGCAAACAACACATTGGAAACTACACCGTCACCAATGAATCATGGATGATGTTTTAAAAATCCTCAACCAACACCTAGAAGAGGGACCTTACCTAACAAATGCAAACATTGTAACCTAATTGTTTGTACCCTCACATTAATCTGAAATAAAAATATAAAAATAAAAAGCCCAACCAACTAGGTATGATATTAAACAGTACAAGTAGGAGAGCAGGGCTCTGTTGACAACTCCCCCCTCCGGACTTCTCTTGTAGTTACAAAGATCTTGTTTGTGTTCTAAATGCTACTGGGGCTTTAATAATCCAGAACTATGTGAGTACAGACTTGGCTAGATTGAGGCCCATTGTGTTCTCCTGCCAATTGCTGTTTCTGGTGATGAGTGGGGGAGCTAGGTGGGATGCCTGCCGCAGAAGCACATCTGGAATGAGCAGAAGCCTGCATTTTATCTGCATTTCAAAGGCAAGCTTTTGCCAGTAAAGTAATTTCAGGATCAGGCAGAACCATGGAACACTAAGAGGAGAGTGAGCTCAAAGACCTAATGTCCCTATGGTCTATGCATCTGGTCACGCCCCTGGGTTTGGAGCTGAGTTTGAGACTCCATGTTCTTCACCCAGTCGTTCAAGAAATCTTTATTAGCTGGGCATGGTGGGTGAGCCTGTAATCCTAGCTACTTGAGAGGCTGAGGTGGGAGGATTACTTGAGACCAGGAGTTCAGGACTAGCCCGGGCAACTTAGTGAAAAAGAGAGAGAAATAGTTATTGAAAATCTGTTTCGTGCAACAGATGCATATAAGGTAAAACACACTTTAAATACTAGTGTTGGGAGATGCACTGAGTGAGGAGGAATGCCCCTAAAGCAGGTAGATTCGGCAAAAATAAAGAGCCCAGGTATCCTGTGCTTCCTGGTGAAATTGTCCCAAATATCCCCTGCTGACTTCTTGTTTTTATTGGGCCACACTCCCTCTACTCTGGTCTGAATGTGTCTCCCCAAATTCCTATGGCAAAACTTAATCATCAATGTGATAGAAGTGGGGCTCTAGGGGGTGATTAAGTCATGAGGCTGGAGCCCTCAGGGGCAGGATTAGGGCCCTCGTAAAAGGGTTGAGAGAGAGTGGGTTTGCTCCCTGTGTCCCTTCCTCCCTTGAGGAAGCAGCAACAAGGTGCCGTCAGTGAGGACCGGGACCCTCACCAGATGCTGAACCTGCTGGTGCTTGGACTTCCCAGCCTGTGAACCAGAAATTCCTCTTACGTATGAATGACTGCCTCAGATGCCCTCCTTTCCCCTTACTGTCTCTCCTTTCTTCACCTTGCTGCTTTCTGTAGATTCTTAAAATGTCCTCTCTTCCTACTTCCCCAGTACTCACCTTCCAGATCACACCTGCCTCTTGCCATGCCCGCTCCACTCTCTCCCTCCCACCACCTCCTTCAGCACTGCAGGGAGGCTTGAAGCTTGACTTCTACAGGGCCTGATGTCTGGAACTAATAGCTGCTGTTCTCATGGTGACTCAGGGCCACTGGGCTGTGAAGAAGCAGTAAACAAGTGTGGCTTTGCTGGCGCCCCCCTACGCTGCAGGAATTCTTTGCAGTTTTAAGGAACCTTGGCCCCTTTGCCATTGACAGCATTGCACCATTGGCTAAACCACCATGTGCCCCCATAACTCAACACTGGGGTTGAGACCTGTGCCAACTTTACGTTTAGAAGGGATTGGAGGGGTGGGGAGTACCTCCTACTGCTTTCAAAGGGACACTTAGATACCCAGGCCACAGAAGGGCCACTGCTCAGAAACCGTCTCAGTGAACTTGGTGGGGGGAGGAGGGGAGAGAAGGAAGAGAAAACAGGGTGGAGTGTGGGGAGGAAGAGAGGGAGGGAATCGGGCAGAGCAGGGAAGTCAACCTGAGCAAACACAGCAGCCTGAGTGTGCCCACGGCCAAAATGCCGAGAAAGTTCATTCCTAGTCAGTGCCGAGGTCTGTGTTGCCCGGCCCCCCGCTTTTTTCCTGGCATTTTCTGCCTCTGCCTCACATTCTTGTTCGCAAAGATGGGCCTGCTGCAGGGGCACCCCCAATGTCTGGATTATGGGCCCCCCTTCCAGCCCCGCCTGCAACTCAAGTTTTGCTCTGACTATGAGTCCTTCGGCTGCTGTGACCAGAACAAGGACCGCCGCATCGCTGCTCAGTACCAGGACATCATGGAGTACTTTGATCTGAAGAGCCATGAATTGTGCGGAGGTTACATTAAAGACATCCTTTGTCAGGTAGGTCTGAACCTAACCCTGAGGGAAAGTGAAAAGTGCCTTCTAGCCCCAGAAGTTTGGGGTGCTGGGCTGCATGGTGTGGATCCTAGGGGGAGGGTATTTCGAGCACTCAACCCTTTCTTTTTTATTTTTTGTAGAGACAGGCTCTTGTTATGTTACCCAGGCTGGTTTGAACCTCCTGGCCTCAAGCAACCCTCCTTCCTTGGCCTCCCCAAGTGCTGGGATTATTGGCGTGGGCCACTGCACCCCCTTCCAGGTGCCTCCCTGTGAAGCTGTGGGTTCTGGACAGGTATACTGAGGTCTCCACAGGTTCCCCAAACTCTCCCTGGGGAGTCCTGCTGAGAAGAATGGGAGGGATGTTTCCGTGGAGCTCTCAGAGAGGCCGTTGTTTGTGTTCTCCAGGGAGTGCTCGGAGAGTTGGGACTCATACCCGTGGCATTTACCAGAGGGGTAAGGGAGGGAGAGGTGGAATCTGCTGGGGTCCAGTCCTTGCTCGCCTGAGTGATTTGTTCCAGGGTGTCTCTGATGTGATGATGGTAGCAGCAGGGGCTAGGGGCTCTTCTCAGAGTGTCTGCCCAGCATTTTAGAACTGGATGAGAGAGCCTCAAGCTGCTGAGAGGCAGGGACTCACAGAGCTCCTGCTTCTCCTGGCGCTCTAGCAGCCAAAATCCACATTCCTGGGCGGCATCACCTCAGTTGAGCTCAGCCTGAAAACATGACGGGTGTAGAGAGTGGTGAAGGGTGCAGGGCAGAGGTCTGCATTGGAGAGCTGCTGAGAAAGGCTGCAGGCGGAGATGCACCCTAATTATGAGCTGGGGGTGAGAGACAGGAAGTACAGGCAGATTTTGACCTGAGACCCTCCTGGGGGGTCAGTGCAGTTACTTGGTTATGTGCCCATCTCCTCACGAGTCCCATTGCCACTATTCCAGAATGCACTGGCTGCCCCAACTCCCTGTGCAGGCCAGGGAGAGGTTAACTGAGCTTCCCAAGAACTAAAGCTGACCCTGGCACAGAAGCCAGCCACCTGGGAGGCCCTGCCGTGGGCTGTACGCTCTCATCTCAGGCACTGGCTCTTGGCTGTTTGCTGGAGACGTCACCATTTAGCAGAAGTGGAGATTTAATGAGCAGCACTGGCACTGAGATCTCCCCTGGTAAAATGTCTCTCCCTCCATCTCCCCTTTGGTGTGGGGCTTCAGAAAGCCAAAGTCAGCAGTTTTTTTGCTTTAGGAATTTGAGGAATAAGAATAATTTCAGCCAAACAACCTCACCGACGTCTATTTGATAAAATTTACAAGTCCCACTTTCTTCCCCCACATGTGTGACGTGTACCCAGCAACGATTCTGCAGGCAGTTATGTGTATTATGACCCCCACTTTTTTGATGTGGAGTCCGGAGTTTTAAACAGCTCGCCCAAGGTCAAACAGTCCTGGGGCACTAGATGCTCACAGTCTTGTGTCCTTTTGCTCACATTGTGCTGAAATGCGGTAGCAGCAGTTCTGGCTTGTGTGATGGTTTTCTGAGCTCCTTGGGCTCCCTTAGAAACTTGGTGCATTTTTCTCACTGCTGAATCCCCACTGCAGAGAATAGTTCCTGGCACAGAAAAGTCTCCATACTAAAGCTGCATAGCAGAGACTCTTCTTAGACCTTGATTTTTTCATCCTTACAGAAACATTTGCTTAGTAACTGATCTAATTGGTAGAAGCAACTCTGCAAACTCTAAACAGCTGCATAAGAATGTGCTCTGGTGGTGGTGAGTTTTCATAGCCCCCTTGTTTCCCCTGGTATTTGATCCTTATTTCAGGACACTTAAAAAAAGTCCCCTTAGTACAGGTTTCCCCCATTCAGGGCTGAACAGGGACCCCCCATTTCTCAGGTGGGGGCAATTTCGTGAAGGGAATGCCCTGGTATTTTGCCCCATGTGGAAGGGACTGTATCCATTCATTGTTAGACTGTATATACCGCTAGACAAAGGACCCATGTGGAGCTCTCTGACTTGGGTCTTTCCCTTTGCCAGAGCCCTGGTGCTTTTTACTCCTTTCTGGCTAATATATCCTATCTTACCACTGACCTGTGGTCTGTGGGTTCATTCCTGGAATCCAGGAGACCAAGGACCTACTGAAGAAAGAAATTCCAGTAACACCCTCACAATCCTCTTTGTTATTAGCAGCTCTGAAAAAGTATCTAAACAGAAACAGCCTGAGGAGAGCTGGGCTCCTTCTGATAACAAAGAGCTCGCTCTGCAGTCTACAGTTGGGGGAAATAAGAGTGAACAGAGAACTATGTACACGTGAAGAATGCTGCTGGTCCCTCAGTGAAGTGGTGGGAGCAGGAGGTGCCGGGGAGCTCCAGCTCTGCACAGGCCAGCTGGCTGGGGGGAGCCCGCAGTGATCAGAAGGAGGCAGCTGGGCCCATGGACCCCACTCTGCTCTGCGGCCCCAAACTTTATCTTTTAAAACAGTAATTTTCAACTAGTGTGCCGTGAGATGATCTCAGGTGTGCTGTGAAAAATTTAAAGATCATTAATTAAATTATTCTAAAAAGAAGTTCAAAGCACAATATATTCTTATTTTTACTCTTTTTTTTTTTTGGTCAACATAATTTAAGTGAACTGAGGACATTTAACTATGGGTTAAATGTGCTGTGAGATAAAAAAGCTGGAAAAACACTGCTTCAAACCCTTCTTACTTGTCTACTCTCAGTTGCCTCTGTCTTTCATCACTTGGGAATTGCTTGTCTGTCCCCAATTTTCTACTTTCCTCCTAAAGGAAAGCAGAAACTCCTTTGGGCACACAGTTCTCAAGTGTCTGTGTTAGGAGCAGTCTCCTGGCCCTGTTCATTATCCCAGCATGGTACTTTGCATGCATTAAACACTTACATGTTTTAAATAAATAAGCAGAAAAATAGCTGGACACTTAATTCCTGGGAGTGGTGCATGGAGTGTCCATGTTGGCACTCTTATTTTTAATTGTAAAATATTTCAAAACTATGGAGAAGCATAGAAAATTAAGTAACACAGTATGTCCAGTGCCCAGATTTAACACACGTGAAACTTTGCCAGATTGCTTCAGATTTGTATAAAGAAATGACATGGTACAGATACAGTATTTAGAGGAGAAGGAAAGACTGTGAAATTGGGTAGCATTGCCTTTGATAAAAATATTCACTCATCATTTAATAAAACTTTAAGCGTCAAGACCTGAGCTGAAATGCTGGTGGTAGTGTAGAGAATAAGAAAGGCCTGCATGTGCGTGCATGTGTATGTGCGTGTGTGCGTGTGTGCTTGTGCGTGCGTGTGTGTGTGCGTGCGCATGTGTATGCGTGCGTGTGCTTGTATGTGTGTGCGTGTGCATGTGTGTGCTTATGCGCGTGCATGTATGTGTGCATGTGTATGCGTGTATGTGTGCGTGTGTGCTTGTGCGTGCGTGTGCATGTGTATGCGTGCGTGTGTGTGCTTGTATGTGTGCGCGTGTGCATGTGTGTGCTTATGCGCGTGCATGTGTATGCGTGTATGTGTGCATGTGTGTGTATGTGCGCGCGTGCGTGCGTGTGCATGTGTGTGTGCATGTGTATGCGTGTATGTGTGCATGTGTGTGTGCGCGCGTGCGTGTGCGTGTGCATGTATGTGCTTATGCGCGTGCATGTGTGTGTGCATGTGTATGTGTGTATGTGTGCATGTGCGCGCGTGCGTGCCTGTGCATGGGTGCGTGCGTTTCTTCTTTCCAGGACCATCAACCCAGTAGCAAATTGGGGTCAAGAGAGGAAAAGTGATTTAGCAGCTGTTGGTAACAAAAACTCCAGAATCCTGATTTTTTTTTCTTACACCTTTTTTCCTTTCTGCTTGCTCAAAACTCGAGGCGAGCCGCACTGTGCACATCTGACCGCTGAGGCCGAGCTTCTTTTTCTCGTCCAGGAGTGCTCGCCCTACGCGGCCCACCTCTACGGTGCCGAGAACCCGCAGACGCCCCTGCGCAACCTTCCCGGGCTCTGTTCCGACTACTGCTCTGCATTCCACTCCAACTGCCACTCCGCCATCTCCTTGCTGACCAATGACCGTGGCCTCCAGGAGTCCCATGCAAAGGATGGCGCCCGCTTCTGCCACCTCCTCAACCTCCCTGACAAGGACTATTGCTTCCCCAACGTCCTGAGGAACCACCATCTCAACCGCAACCTGGGGGTGGTGACCCGGGACCCCCAGGGCTGCCTGCAGCTCTGCCTGACCGAGGTGGCCAACGGTTTGAGGAACCCGGTCTGCATGGTCCACGCTGGGGACGGCACCCATCGCTTCTTTGTGGCCGAGCAGATAGGAGTGGTGTGGGTTTATCTCCCTGACGGGAGTCGCCTAGAGCAACCCTTCTTGGACCTGAAGAAGAGCGTGCTGACCTCTCCGTGGATTGGGGATGAGAGAGGCTTCTTGGGGCTGGCTTTTCACCCCAAATTCCGCCGCAACCGCAAGTTCTATGTTTATTATTCATGCCTGGCCAAGAAGAAGGTCGAAAAGATCCGGATTAGTGAGATGAAGGTTTCCCGGGCTGATCCCAACAAAGCTAACCTGAAATCAGAGAGGTGAGACATAGTTATAAGAATCTGCAACTCCGGACTAGCTTCTGAAATAATGCCAGTCAGTTCCCTGGAGATGACAGAGAGGATGTTTACTGGCCTGGGGGCACTAGCTCAAATGTCGAGAATGGGGGGTCGTTGTGGATTGAGGACTGCCCATGTCAGACTGCTGAGTCAAGGTTCTTCATGGGGTACAGCCACCCTCTCGCAGTTACTCTGTTTAAAACCAAGCTTGCTTGTCTTTACAGAGGGTGAGCAAGGGCCAGCAGCCATGTGGGTTTGAGGAATGATTATAGATAATATCACGATATTAAATATAATAGCAGTCTCTGATTATTGTGTGGCCTTTCGATCCCAGACCCTTTATCTCGGAGATTTGGCACCTGCTCAGATGAGCGCTCAGTTCTAACCCACCCTCAGCTCATGCTCTTGCCACTGTACCTCCCTGCCTTTTTCCTTCTTTCTGCCTTGTCTCTTTTCCCATTACAGACAGTTTGGAGGACTGGAAAGAGCATGAAGAACTGATAGACTAACCCCTGCCAAGTTGCTCAAAAGAAGAGATGGGGAGTTTTAATAAAGTAGAGAGTCCTGGGGGAGGCTGGTTGTTACCCTGGCTGTGTCTACACAGCTCAGGAAGTCCTGATATAAAGGAAAAACAATCCACAAAGGAGTCGGAGCAGGGATCAGGGGCCACAGCGCCCAAAGCTACCTGCTTTGCGGTCCTTGGAGAATTGGAATTGAGTGTTGGCTGGCCCGGCAGATCTTCATGGCTTGGACCAGCCATTTCCTGGTGTCCGGAGAGGTTGCAGCTCCATCTCATGTCAAAGCTGAACATGTGATTTCTTTCTTCTTTCCTAGAGTCATCTTAGAGATAGAAGAACCAGCTTCGAATCATAATGGTGGGCAGCTTCTTTTTGGCGTAGACGGCTACATGTACATATTCACTGGGGACGGAGGACAGGCGGGGGATCCCTTTGGCAAATTTGGAAATGCTCAGAACAAGTAAGCAGCATGGAGACGGGGCCCCTGCTTCCTTAGAGTGAGTCCTAGGTGTAGTGTTTCTGCAAAGATGAAGTCAAACCCAAATCATACTGCAGGAGATGTGTCCCCTCCAGTGAGGCGAATGGAAGGAACCCTTGGTTTCGTAGCCTATAAATGTCAGACACAGTGCACTTTGGTAGTTAAAAGGAGAATTTAGAATCCTGAATTTTTATTAGTCATCACTAATCATTCAATTCAATTCACCTCAATAATACTGAACTCTGGGTTCCACACACTGTGCTAGGCCCTGGAGACACCTGAGAAGTTAGAGATGAGAGCTAATACGTACTGGGTGCCTGCTGTGTGCCGGGCATCGTTCTAAATATTGTACATGTATTTGACAATGTAATTCTAATCACCTTCAAGGGCAGGAATTTTTATCTATTTTGTTAATTGGTGTATTGCGAGCACTTAAAACAGAGCCTGGCACAAGGGATTCACTCCATAAATACACATGGAATGAATGAATAATGCTAAGTTTGGGTGTTATGATACCCATTCTACAGACAAGAAAACAGAGGGACAGAGGTCATACAATGAGTATGTGGCAGAGCCCAACGATGCTGTGCTGTCTAGATAAAGGTCATGTGGTCCTTCTGCCCTTTGCACCCAGTAAGCACGTACTTCTGTTGTTCCTCGTAATCAACATATCAAGGTTAATAATAACACAAAGCTTACATCTGTCAAATATTTAGTATGATTCAAGCATTGCATTAAGAGCTGTGTACACAATAACTCATTTGACAATTGTATCACAACCACAGCCCAAGGTGGTGTTACTCTCCCCTGCTTTACAAATGAGGAAAGTGAGGGACAGAGAGTGTAGTCACAGCAGAGTCTCCAGTCTCAAAAGCCTGTTCTTTGTACTGATTGTATTGCTGAATAAAGAATAAAACCATCTTTTTTATAAAATGTATAGTATTAGACCAAATCAGAGAGAAACCATCTTTATCATTAAAATGAAAAATTAAAGATACAGCTTGCTCAGGGTCACATGGAGCAGGATCACATCAAACTTTTGTTTGATAGTTCTCTTTGAGCCAAAAATGGGGACTTCTTAACATCTTGTATATATTTAAAGGAAATAGTAAGTCTCGTCTGCCCCTACGATTCCCAGCAATCTCTTGGCACCAACTATGTGTTGGCCCGTCTGGGGTGGTAGGTCCAGTCCTGTGCCTTTCCTTAATCATCCCTGTTTCTTGGTCTTTCAGAAGTTCCCTGCTGGGAAAAGTGTTAAGGATTGATGTGAATGGGGCAGGCTCAGATGGCAAGCGGTACCGAGTCCCAGTGGACAATCCCTTTGTCTCTGAGCCAGGGGCCCACCCTGCCATCTATGCCTATGGGGTCAGAAACATGTGGCGCTGTGCTGTGGACAGAGGGGACCCCATCACACACCAGGGCCGAGGCCGAATGTTCTGTGGGGACGTGGGTCAGAACAGGTTTGAAGAAATTGACCTCATTGTTAAAGGCGGGAACTATGGCTGGAGAGCAAAGGAAGGGTTTGAATGTTTCGACAAAAAACTTTGTCACAGTGCCTCTTTGGGTAAGTAAGAAGATCTCTGGGTGATTTCTTGAATGAGTTGAGTGGGCTGGAGGTGTGTGTGAGGGGACTAGAACCTCAGTGTCCTGCCCTCGTAGGTTGTTTGAATGGTGCTTGTTTGTGCCCTGTGGAACAGCACTTTCCTGTGTGGTCCTCCAGCCACTGGCACCAAAGACACCTTGGCAGTGGTGGTTAAAAAAGTAGATTCCTAGGCTCTATCTCAGACTTAGTAAATTTGAATTCTAAGTTGACTGGGAAAATAGGATTGACCTAGATACCTATATTTTAAGTAAGTTGCCCACGTGATTTTTAAGCATCCTATTTTTGAGAACCCCTGGCAGAGCACAATTGGTGGCTGTGTGTTTTCATGTATGTCCCGGTTGGGACTGCCCAGTGAAATGACAGCTCAGAATCTCAGTGTTCTGATTTTATTACTCTTGCTTATTCTCTTTCATCCTGTAAGTTACGAATCAGTCTTGAAGACCTTTGCAAGTATTTGCCGTCAACCTAGGGGGAAACTTAAAGTGTGGATTCCTAGGTCATTACCTCACAGATGGGGGCAAATTTGGCTTCCCCTCTGCCTGCAGGTCACTCATGGTCAAATGGGAAGCTCACACATGCTGTGGCTGGTCTATTGAGAAAAATAAAGATTTTTCTTATTCACTTGACTGCCTATCTACTGAAGACCAAGAGATAAAGTGTTTTTCACTGATTCAGGCAACTGCATTAAAAAGGCCTCTTCTTCTTTTTTTTGGCCGGGGCTGGGTTTGAACCCACCACCTCCGGCATATGGGGCCAGCACCCTACTCCTCTGAGCCACAGGCGCTGCCCAAAGACCTTTTCTTCTTCCTTGAAATTCCCAATTTTGGACATGACACGCACTCTCTTTCTTTGCTCTGGACAGATGACATCCCGCCGATCTATGCATATGGCCGTGCGGTGGGGAAGTCGGTGACTGGAGGTTATGTCTACCGTGGGTGTGAATCCCCAAATCTCAACGGCCTCTATATCTTTGGGGACTTCATGAGTGGGTAAGGAAGGGTTGATGTCTCCTGTGCCTTTCTTATTTTAACAGTTTTATTGAGATATAACTTACACGTGGTGAAATATAATCTCTCTTTTTTTTTTGAGACAGAGTCTCACTTTGGTGCCCTCAGTAGAGTGCGATGGCGTTGCAGCTCACAGCAACCTCAAACTCTTGGGCTCAAGTGATTCTTTTGCCTCAGCCTCCTGAGTAGCTGAGACTATAGGCACCCAACATAACACCCCGGCTATTTTTTGGTTGGAGTTGTTATTGTTGTTTAGCAGGCCCCTGGCCAGGCTCGAACCTGCCAGTCAGCCTCCGTGTATGTGGCTGGTGCCTTTACTGAGCTATGGGCGCCAAGCCCCAAATATAATCTCTCTCTCTCTCTTTTTTTTTAATGTAATCTCTTAAGAGCACAGTTGTATAAAGTTTTACAAATGTATAAACTCATATTACCATAACCTTACAAGACACAGAACATTCTATCACCCTAGAAGGTTCCTTCTGCCTATAGCCTGTCAGTACCATCCCCCACCACACACACACCAGCCAGAGATAACCACTTTCACCACAGATTAGTTTGGTTTCTGGAACTTTAAATACATTAATGAGTAATCATAACATATGTATTTCTCTTTTTGCACCTGACTTCTTTAATTCAATGTCTGAGATTCATCAGTGGTGGCAGGTATCCATCATCTGTCTCTTTTATTACTTTTAAAAGATATCAATCATATGACTGTTCCATAGTTTATTCATCTACTCTTCGTGTTGTTGGTGGATACTTTGTTTCCAGTTTTGGATCATTGTGAATAAAATGGCTGTGATGTTTTATAATTTTCAGTGTAGATGTCTTAGATAGCTAAGGATTTCATACTTTTTGATGCTGTGGAAAATATTATTGTATTAAGTTTCAGTTTCTGGTTAATTGATAGTATGTGCAAATTTTTAAATATGGAGCTTATACCTGGCAACCTTGCTGAAATCCTTATTCACTCTGATAGATTTTCTGTAGATTCTATGGGATTTTCTATGTAGAAGATCACTTTGTCTGTGAATATAGGCACTTTTACTTTTTTGAATTGGAAACCTCTTATTATTATTTTTTATTGGCTTATTGCTCTAGCTTAATCCTCAGTACAGGGGTTAATAGAGTTGCCATCATCTTAGTTTTGTGTTACTGTGTGACATCACACCAATACGAGGTCATTTGTAGGTGTTTTGTGCATGTTCATTACTGAGCTGATGATAAAGGTCCTAGTTTTCTGAGAATTGATATCAGGTATCGATGTTGAATTGTCAAGTGCTTCATTGTATCTATTTAAAGAATTGTGATTTTATTTTTTCATTTTTATTTTGTTAATACGGTGAATTTCATTGATTGATATTTTAAATTGTTAATGCACCTTGCATTCCTGGGATAAATAACACTTGGTCCTGATGTATCATCCTTTTTATATGTACCTGGATTTGGTTACATTGTTTGGAATTTTAAAATCTGTTTGTGAAAGAATAGAGGCTACAGGGGTAGAATTTTTCTTCCTTGTAATATATTTGCCGTATTTTGGAATCAGGGCAAATCAGGCTCTATAAAATGAATTATCCTTTTCAATTATTTGGAAGAGTTTCTGTAAAATAGGTACAGGGCGGCCATAACGCTCGTGTACACTTTAGACGAAGGTTTAAACTGCGCCCCAGCATGGTGGCCGCCCTGGATGGCTTCCTCCTTGTCAGCTTCTTCCATCTGGGACTGAAGGTTTTTATGTGGGAAAAATTTTAACTATAAATTCAAT
The DNA here is from genome assembly GCF_000181295.1 of Otolemur garnettii. Classification (NCBI taxonomy): domain Eukaryota; kingdom Metazoa; phylum Chordata; class Mammalia; order Primates; family Galagidae; genus Otolemur; species Otolemur garnettii. The sequence goes on along the minus strand of NW_003852440.1, from coordinate 3,255,401 downwards.
TTCTTTAATAGGTATCTACTATTCAGTTTATTTCTTTCTTTCTAAGTGACCCTTAGAAGACTGTGCCTTTAAGGAATTTGGCCAATTCAGCTAAGTTGTCAGATTCGTTGGCATCAAGTTGTTCATAATATTCCCTTATTATTCTTTTAATATCTATAGAACTATAGTGATGTTGCTTATTCTAGATACAATTGCCCATTTGTGTCTTCTTTTTCTTCTTGTATCTTTTTATTCAGTTTAAGTATTTTTTAATTTCCCTTTTAATTTCTTTGTCTCACATGTTGAATCGAAATGTGTTGTTTCCAACTAAAGGAAGATTTCCCGGAGGTCTCTGTGGTCTGGATTTCCACCTCAGAAGCTTGATGTGGGTCTGTGTTATGTCTCCCGTGTGTCCACTTTACTTCCTGAACATACAGAATGTAGTAAGAATCATTATTTTAATGTTATTGGTTGCTAATTTTAATAACTGTTTCAGTTCTCTGTCGGGGTTGACTGATTTTACTCTTTATTATGGGTTATATTTTTCTCCTTCACTTGCTTAATAAGTTTTGATTGGAAGCCAGAAATTGTTAGTTTACTTCGTAGGTACTAGATATTTTTGTATTTCTGTAAGTATGTTTTAGTTTTATTCTGAGACACAGTTAAATTACTTGGAAATAGTTTGATAATTTCAGGTCCTGCTATTGATATTTGTTTGGCAGGACCAGAGTGGTACTTGTTCTAGAGCTTTCTTTTCCGTACTACTGAGGTATAACTTCTCAAGAACTCTGCGACTACCCCGATACCTATACCATGCCTGACCCCGACTAAGTGCCCAGTCCTTCTTCTTCTGATGCTTTCCCTTGCTGTTGAGTATACGGGTGACTACCGAGGGGCGCGGGGGGCTTTGCAGATCTCTGGAGTTCACTCACTGCACGTCTCTCCCTCCCACATCTGCTGCCCTGCCCTGGTCTTCCTGGGCTCCCAGCAGTGTCGTCTTAGCTCGAGGGGTCCTCTGGGCTTTGCCTATCTTTTCCCTAACTGGGTTGGAATTCTGCCAAGGTACTGAACTGGAACAATTATGGGGCTCACCTTATTTGTTTCCTAGTTCTCAGAGAACACACGTCTATACCAACTAAACTTCTGTGTCCTTTAAGCCATTGTTCTATTTTGTGCAGGCTTTTGACTGTTGAAGATGGGGAGGGGTAACTCTGGTCCTCCTTCCCCGTCGTAGTTAGAAAGGACATTACATGTTCACGCTGCGGTTCCTGATTACAGAGATGGGTAGAGTTGCTAATTGGTCAGGTCCTTTGCTGATACTTAGATATTTGGGATTTCATTATTCTTTGTTTTTTCTCTCATAACCCTCATTCACCACCCTTCCCCCACACATATGCAGGGGGTTCATATGCAGTGAGTGATTCTGAACTGAGGTAGATTCAGCTGGGTCACCTGCGTTTGGGCACCTGGGGGGGGGGTGTCCATAAATCTTTCCAGGTGATTCTGATGAACACCCCTCATTTACCTAACTTCCTTTCCCTTTTTTTAAAAACCTGCTTTTAGTTCAGCTATATGATAGATATGATTCATCTATTTGCTACTATATAGATATAATACTAATGATAGTAACAGGTAGTTGTTTTGGAGTCTTTACTATTGGTGAGATCTTTATGTACATTATTTTATCGAAACTTTGCAACTCTCCCCTATGGTAAATTATGGTATCATTCCTTATTTTACAGATGGGAAATTAATGCTTAGAGCTGTTGGATACCTAGCCAAAGGTCACACACCTAACACAATAAGATCAGTCTTTTACAGTGGTGCGACCTTTGCAGGGCACCAAACTGTTTTAATGATAGAAAAATGAGCTTCCCTACCTAGGGCAAGTGGGTGGGTGATTGAGCAGCCTTTTGGTTCCTGGGGGGAGGCTACTTACTGATTTCTTAATGGAAGACCCAATCTTAGTTCTCAGGGATCCCCTATTCTAGGAGAAAAGAATCTGGCAGAGTGCAAATATGGATTCCTAAAATATAAGGTTTTATTTTTCATCTAGTCGACTTATGGCTTTGCAGGAAGATAGAAAAACCAAGAAATGGAAGAAGCAGGACATTTGCCTGGGCAGCACCACATCCTGTGCCTTCCCAGGGCTGACCAGCACCCACAGCAAGTTCATCACCTCCTTTGCTGAAGACGAAGCAGGTAATAAATGTATGGGGTTAGTTGGTTTCTGCTTACTGGGATGTCAGTAACCGCAGGCATCTGCTGAGCATTTGTATAAATTATAATTACCACATCTGTTATTATCACTGTCACTTAGTCATCTTTTATAAGCACTTTACATTTTTCACCTTATTTAGTAATCACAACAGCCTGTGGTATAGTTGTTATGCTCATTTCATCAATGAGGAAGCAGACTGTGCCAACCTACAGCTTCTTGGTTGAACCACCCAACTCATCGTGAGGAGCAAATCTATTCTAACCCACAGCTGTAGTAACATGGGCAGGGCAAACAGTGGGCCAGACTAAACAGCCAGTGCGTGTATATCCTACTGGTGGTGCCTGGAGAGCCTGTCTCTCTATCTCTGATGCTTACCTCACTGGTAGGTCCAGGCTCTTTCCTGGCCCTGCCAAGAGTTTGTGGGAAAGGGGGGTTTAGGTTTTGAGATGTCTGAGAAAAGAATAGTCAGCTATGTAAGAGGTTACTCAGCAGACACGTTAGACATAAGTTAAGGCCATCGGTTAGCAAAGAAGGCATGAGGACATGCATGAGGGACAGACAGAGGGAGAGGGACAGATAGAGATACAGAGAGACAGAAAGGGAGAGACAGAGAGACAGAGACAGAGAGGGAGGGAGAGACAGAGAGAGAGACAGAAAGGGAGAGACAGAGAGACAGAGACAGAGACAGAGAGGGAGGGAGAGACAGAGAGAGAGTCAGAGACAGACAGAGAGAGACAGAGGGAGAGGGAGAGACAGAGACAGAGGCAGAGGGACAGATAGAGATACAGAGAGACAGAAAGGGAGAGACAGAGAGACAGAGACAGAGACAGAGAGGGAGGGAGAGACAGAGAGAGAGTCAGAGAGAGTGTCAGAGACAGACAGGGAGAGACAGAGGGAGAGGGAGAGACAGAGACAGAGGGAGAGGGACAGAGATACAGAGAGACAGAAAGGGAGAGACAGAG
>NW_003852440.1:3226055-3252180 GCF_000181295.1 Otolemur garnettii | reverse complement strand
CAGAGACAGACAGGGAGAGACAGAGGGAGAGGGAGAGACAGAGACAGAGGGAGAGGGACAGAGATACAGAGAGACAGAAAGGGAGAGACAGAGAGGGAGGGAGAGACAGAGAGAGGGACAGAGAGAGAGAGTCAGAGACAGACAGGGAGAGACAGACAGAGGGAGAGACAGACAGAGACAGAGGGAGAGGGACAGATAGAGATACAGAGAGACAGAAAGGGAGAGACAGAGAGACAGAGACAGAGACAGAGAGGGAGGGAGAGACAGAGAGAGGGACAGAGAGAGAGAGTCAGAGACAGACAGGGAGAGACAGACAGAGGGAGAGACAGACAGAGGGAGATACAGAGAGACAGAAAGGGAGAGAAAGAGAGAGACAGAGACAGAGAGGGAGACAGAGAGATACAGAGAGACAGAAAGGGAGAGACAGAGAGAGAGGGAGAGACAGAGAGAGAGACAGAAAGGGAGAGGGAGAGACAGAGATACAGAGAGACAGAAAGGGAGAGACAGAGACAGACAGAGGGAGAGGGAGAGACAGAGGGAGAGGGAGAGACAGAGATACAGAGAGACAGAAAGGGAGAGACAGAGAGAGAGGGAGGGAGAGACAGAGAGGGACAGAGAGAGAGTCAGAGACAGACAGGGAGAGATGGACAGAGGGAGAGGGAGAGACAGAGACAGAGAGGGAGGGAGAGATAGAGACAGACAGGGAGAGACAGAGGGAGAGACAGAGAGAGACAGAGAGATAGAGAGAGACTCAGCTCTGTAATAAATTTCCCAACATTTTGTAATCAGAAAACAGATTTTTAACTTCAGCTTTGAATAAGTTATGTTTCCTTTCGAAAAATAGAAATTTCAAATTTTAAATGAATTTTGTTTTGTTTTACACGATGGCATTGATCTTTTCAGTATTTGGCACTGGATCTAGCCATGCTTACTCTAAGAGGCAAAGGAGAGAGTGAAATGGTCTCTCAGGGTCCCTCCCAGACCTACGGCTCTCAGAGGGTATAACCAGAGCCTTAAAGAGGTCCTCAGAATTTGGTTTCTTTCCACTCCGGGCCATAGGGTGGCTGCAGCACCTTGGTAGGGTATAAAGAGATTCGGCCAGTTCCAGACCTTTGCTGTCATTTAGCTGATGACTAGATGGAGCTGAGTAGAGGAGGGAGGGTCTCTGGAAAATTTAGGCAGTCATAACAGGCAGAAGTCCATGTGAGTTCCAAAGTGGAAGTCTCAACGTACGAGGAAAGGAGAGAAACCGCAGGCTGGCCGGACGGTGCTCAGTGGAAAGTGGATTGCGTGAAAGCTGCGGCGTGGTGGGGCCTCGCCCCTGCTGGATGCCCCCCCAATCCTTCCCATCCCCCCCACCCCCAGGCACCCCGGGCTGCAGCCCCTGCGGCTCGCCCCTCTGGAGGGCGTCAGAGAAACCCTGGCTCTGGTGCTGTGGTTTGCTCTGCCTGAAGATTTCTCACAGTACAAAACAGGCAGTTTTTAAAAAACCAGTTAGTGCAGCTGGCAAACAACACTAAGTGTCCTTGGCTGAGTTTTATGGGGTAAACTTGCCAAGATGTTCCCAAGCCTTTGCCTGAGGGCAGCCCCGAAGTCAGCAAAACAAGTACCTTTTTTCTAGAGTCGCTGACTTGTGTGTAGTTTGCTCTTGGCATTTTCTTTCCTTCTTAGAGACATTTTAAAGTCTGAATATGATTTCATTATTTTATTATCAGTCATCAGCGTTAGGTAAGTCACTTTTGAGTTGGAACCTGAACTCTGCCTCGGCTGTGGCTGCAGTTGGCTCACTGAGTTCTGAGAGTTGACGGCTTGTGTAAGTAACCAGCTGCTGACCGGCGCCTGCCTGAGGCTCGGGGTTGGTTGATTGGATTTCGGAATGTCACTCAACAAAGCACTTTCCCAAGTTAATAATGCTTACGTTTATGCTTTACACGGTATATTATGGCTTTTTGTCCCCCACCCCCAAATATATGTTAAAATACCCGTTGGATTCTACAGGTAAAATTCAAAAATACAGTGGAAATTCTATGGCATGTGGTGACATGTAATTTACACAAACTGCCACGTGCAGGGAGAATGCAGTGAGGCAGGGTGTTCAGTTCTCCTTCTGGACCAAGAAGGCCTTTGTGTGGTTGGGAGGGACCCCTGTGACAGCTGCACGTGTACCTCAGGCCCTCGGTGGACAAGTTGTTTACCTAATGGTCAATCACTTTGAGTGGCATCTGCGGTTTCCAATCAGACAGGGCAAACTGACTGCAGGGTAGGGCGTGTCTCTATGCCTCAGACCTCTTACTAGGGAAGGATTATGAATATAGTCTCAGTCCATAAAACTTAGTACATTATCAGGCAGCTGTTACCCTGTGCAGGGCTCTGCAAAAGCCACGGGCCTCCCAGTTCACACAGGACAAACACCAGTCACTGCTTTCCAAGGAAGAGAGCAGTTGTTTAAATAACCCAGAGCTGCATAAAGCACTGGGATTTTCAAATCTGCAACTTAATTGACATGTTTCCCATAAAATTGAGAAAGACTTGTGGAAGGTGCACACCAGTGAGTGAATTTAATTCAGGGCAGTTGCAGACATTATGCCAGGTTCACAGAGCTGTTTGAGACCCTCACCAGCGACGAGAGTGGTAAGAAAGGACCAGTAACCACCTTACTGAACACTTTCTATTTGAATAGCTAACAATCACTTGAGGCATTGGGATTCTGTTTTATAAATGAATAAATTTATCATTTATTTTTAAATTTATCTCAAAGATATACAGGTGAAGAGGCTGCCCAAGGTAGCAGAGAGAGTAACTGGTGTCATTGGAATTTACACGCAGACTTCTCCAACTCTCAAGTTGGGGTCCATAACCCCGGGCTGCGCACAGTACTGCCCCCCACAGATAACTGTAAAGCAAGGTGGAATAAGGTTGTTACTACCAGAAAGGAACGGTGTTTTCTGAGGTTCCAACAGGAAGAAATGAGAGAAGCCGGGCTCTTTCTAGGGGATACAGCACGGAGCAGGTAGAGGTGATTATTGTGGGGGGTGAAGATGGAGAAGAGAGGCTCATGAGGGAAGGGTCACAGGGAGAAAGGGTGAATGAGGAGACGGAGAGAGGGAGGCTCAGGGGGAACAAGAGGACTAAAGAAGGGGCAAGAGAAGGCTGCTGACAAATGGTCCTCAGCCAGCAGGTCGCCTGTTTCCTGGGGTTCACAGAGAATCCCTGTCATTGTGAGAGGTGGGGAAGAAGATGAAGGTGCATTGAGACGAAGGTTTGGAGAGCAAAGAGATGATCAGGGAGAGGCTGTTTGGTCCAATAAACACACACATGCAGCACAATGAAGGCCTGGCTGTCAGTCAGGTCCTGGGGCTCCCCGTTCTATGTTTGTCTCATGGACAATGTAGGTTTTGATTATTTTCTGTGCATCCCGCTCTGTGTCAGCCCTGCCCGATGTCCTCTGATAGCCTGTCGCTTCCTGTTTCCTTAGGGGAGCTGTATTTCCTGGCCACCTCCTACCCAAGCGCCTATGCTCCACACGGATCTGTTTACAAGTTTGCTGACCCCTCGAGGTGAGGTTTGGCATGATCTTCTTCCCAGGTGCTTTCTCCTCGGTGCTGATATCCACGGCAGGCCATAAAAACAGTCCTCACCCCCCACCCCGCCCCCAAATGACCAAATCTCTGCTCCAGAGGAACAGCAGTTTGGGCAAACAACTGTGCAGAACAATGGATCTGTGGAAATTATGGAATGTTTGGGAAATTGTCTCTTTGCAGTTGCAAACGAGAACTTTAATCTCTTCTGCGATGACCAGATTAGGCCCCTTGCTCCATTTTTTTTTTTAATATGTTCTAGATATTTCTGTCTGGGGTTATCCAACAACAGGATAAGTATTGCTGCCCTGTCTCCATCTGACCTTTTCTGGAATTCAGTGTTTTATTCCCTTGGTGAACCTGTGCTCTTTACTTCTGCTGCTTTACCTAGCTCTCAGAAGCTGCCCAGCCTTCAATGGACAAGTCGAAAGCTGCCTGTCTGTGAGGGTGTTCGGTCTGGGTCTGGTTATCTGCCCCCTGGGAAGGTGATGCAGTGTTGTCCCTCTGAGTCTGGGCCGCACACTAGGTTTATCTCGAGATTCTTACCCAGAGCAATAAATTATCCCCACGAATTAGCTTACAGATAGACCCACAAAGGAAAACCTCCTTCTGAGGCTGATGTTACACATACCTAGGTTAGTGTTCAGTGGCCACCAAGGAAATAGACCCAGGCCCTGGTCAGCTTCCTTTTGGCTGTGAGCTTGTGTGGGCTCAGAAGTCCCTGGAAGAGGGTCAGCCCCTGAGGCTGTGTTGGGGTGCTCTGTGGATGGTGGAGCTCCGATTGCCACGGGGTGCCTTTGGCATTGAGCTGTCTCCACTGCTGGGTCTGCTGTGCTTAGGGCTGGGGCAGCCCCTGGAAGTTTAAAGTGCTTCTGGTGGCTGATAATGCCCTGGCAGGGAGCTCTGCTCTTTCCACGCACAGGCTTCCAGTGTGAATCCATTTCTCTTTCCTCTGACAGTGTCCTGATTTTGTTGGAGGATAACTTAACTCCCCTCTTTTCTAAGAGCAGCCAAGAGAGGCCACACAGGAAGCAACGGTAAAGCCTTTCACACTGAAGACCTCTCTGCTCATTCACCTTGTTCTCACGGTGACATGTATGGAGTTACAGCTGAGTGCCAGGCACCGTGCTGAGTGCTGTGCATGCAGGCTGTCATTACATGCCGAAAGAATTCCAGGGAAACTGAAGCCCCAGGCACAGCGGAGCCAGCGAGCCGTGGGCCTGGAGTAAAGCTCAGTTCTCTGGGGATCCACGTCATTTCCGCACTGCCCGCTCAGTTCAGTTATAAGCACACTGAGGCGCACAGGCTCTTTACAGCTCTGGGGCAGCAGACACCACTGCACTCAGCTTGGCTTACTTATTCATCTGTCTTCACACTAAGTGTGTCAACCCCAGCATGAGGGCAGTTGATTGATTTACGCATCGTTCCCCCTTCTGTCTTTCCCTCCTACCCTGTCGTTCTTTTGAGACTACTAAATACAATGGCTGAGAACGTGCACTCTGAAGCCTGGGTTTGAACACTGGCTTTGCCAGTGACTAGCTGTGCGACCTGGGGCCGCCTTCTTAGCCTGTGTGGGCTTCAGTTCCCCCTCCGTAAAATGGGGTTAGTGATAGTGCCCCTCATAGACTCATGATGAAGAGTCAATGAGTTAATATTCATAAAGTCTTTATTCATGAGTATTTATGAAATATATGAATTTCCTTTTTTTCCCCACCGGGGGTGGGGGCAATGGCAGTGAGAGAGAGAGTTGGAGCAAGGCAGAAGGAAGCCAGTAGGGACCGGCTGGGAGGTTCCAGCTCCGCTCCGTCCTGTGGGAGTTCTCAGTCTCCGAAGTCTCGTTTATTTTGAAGAGGCACTCAGAGGAGAAGCAGTTTAAGAATGAGTGTGCTCAATACCAATTTGAAACTAGGAGATTCACAATCACAGACCCACACAAGAGAAAAATCTCAATTAAGTTCAAGAAAGGGGAAGGGGGAAGGGTTCAGAAGCTTCCTACCCAATGGGGACAATGCATGGATATGTGGCACACTGCCTGGGTGTGGGACATGGCTGCCACCCTGGCTTAACCATTCGTGTGTGAACTATATGACCTAATGGTTTGCATCTGTTATTAATCTGGAGAAAAAGAAAAAGAATGAATGTGCTACTAGGCAGAGACGCTGGCATTATGTAAGGGCCATGCTGCAAGTTCTAGAATAAATTTTCTTTAACATCCTCAATGGAATGGAATCGCCATCCCAGCACCAGCAGCCCCACCGTCAGAAGCGGCATCATCATCATCATCATCACTCTCATCCACGGGGCTCTCGTATGTCCTGGACACTGTTCCAAGTGGTTATTTTAAAAATCTCATTCTTTATCAGTCTTTGACAGTGTGGCAGGCACACAGCTCTTGTTTAATCTTTGCCATCTCCCCGTGAGGTGAGGACTATTGGATTCTGCATGTCATAGATGCAGAAACTGAGACTCAGGAAGGTTTTCCTGCTCTCGGTCACCAGGAGAGAAGCCATTCCTGACCAGCACGTGGCTGTGTCCCGTGGGGTCTGTTTTCTTTTCCATCTCCTGAGCTGGTAGCAAATCTCTCACTACATTTACCCCATCCCCATGGATAAATGAGGTCCGAGCCCAATTCTTACACATGTGTGCCTTCTGGTGACCTTGACGTCCTGGTTGCCTCATCAAAGTCGTGTTCTCACCTTTTCTGTCTGTGTTTTTAGGCGGGCACCCCCAGGAAAGTGCAAATACAGGCCAGTGGCGGTGAAAACCAAGAGTAAGCGGATCCCCTTCAGACCGCTTGCCAGTGAGTCCATGTTTGGGTCTTAGGCTCATGCCTTGGCATTGAGGTGCAGGCAGTGCAGCCCCCTTGGGTGGGGAGGGGGCCCTCAAGATTCTCCCTAGGGAGGACTGTTACTCGTGTGGCTCAGTCTGTGCACGTCCTGTGCATAGGAGAGTGGTTGGAGGGATATTTGCTTCCTTTCGTTCAGTTGCCACTATTCCTTTAGTATGTGCCCATGGCAGGCACTCTGCTAAACTCTGGGGATACAGCCAGGAACACTTAAAGTCCCTGACCTGCAGAAATTCAGAGTCAAATGGGACAGGGTGTGGATGATGCAGGCACATAAAGAAATAACGCAGCACTGAGGTTCTGGTATAGAGGGCTGTGCGGGGCACTGAGAGGGCCCCTAGACTGAGGAATTCTTCCTTGAGACAGAGTGGGCAGTTGGGAGAGATTTATAGGGAGGGATACTGCCTTAAAGAAACGATCCCAGAGCCATGTATCAGTGGAGCGACCCCATTAAAAAATGATATATTTAAATCAAGGTCAATTAAGGGAATGAAAAAGTATTAATGAAAATAATTTATATCAAAAAAGCCTTGTGCAGTTATAGTTTCCTGGGCAGTATTTCTTACAGCCACTTTCCTGGGCTTCTATTTCTCACTAAATGAATGATTATTTCTCAGAGACAGTCCTGGACTTGCTGAAGGAGCGATCAGAGAAAGCTGCTAGAAAATCAGCCAATGCAACTGCAGCTTCCAGCCCAGACCAGGCTCCATCTCAGAAAGGCGCTGCCCAGAAGCCGGCTTCACCAGCAAGTAGCAAGAAAACTTTGCAGGGGCCTGGTGCGAAGAAGAAAGCCAGGGTGGGGTCCCCAGGCCCCCAGGCCAGGAAGCAGAAGAGCCTGAAAGGCCAGAGTGGCAGGATGAGGCCGTTGGCAGAGCAGAGGCGAGCTGGCCGAAGTCGCCCTTGACCTTTTGGTCAAGGTGGCCCAACAGGGTGAGAGAGGAGAAGCACAGGCCGCTGCTGAGTGCAGACCTCAGAAGTCAGAGAAGCGGTGTGGAGGGCGGGCAGGCTGAGGGCCCCATCGTCTTCCTCTCTCTGGGAAATCTCGCTGTCTCCTGAGTGACCCAAGGCACCTTGTCTGTATGCCGTGCTGCTGCAGGGGTGACCGCACCCTACACTGCCAGTGCCCTTGGGTCATAGTGTGCACTAGTCTGTAAACCTGCTTAGAATCCCACTGGATGTCTCTACTTTGTCTTGTAGACCTAAAGTAATAAATCCACGTTTGCTCAAACTGACCTGTATCCTTTGATCTCCTGATATCTGTCTGACCTTAGGAAACCTAGCACGCCTCACTACACCTGCCTAGGAACTGCACTTCACTCTGCTGCCCCCAAAATGCCCTCTCCAGGCCGAAACTCGTGAAGTGAACAAGAGCAGGTTCAGCTCTGTACCCCTACAACCTACTATTTGGACTTAGAATGCAAGTAGCATCATCAACTTAACCATGTTTTATTTGCCTACCTATGATGTGCTAAGTTTCTACATTATCTTGAAACCCTGAGAGCCCTGCTTCTTATTTGTAGCCATATAACCTCCCTGGAAGATGCAGAGGTCTTAGGAGATTAAATGACTTGATCACAGTAGCAACCGGGCAGGGCATAGCTCAGCTAGGCTGAGATCAGTGCTTCCTCTTAATCTGTTGTGCACTTACTTGCTCCCTGGGGGACCTCAAAGAAGCATTGTGACTTTTGAACCAGGTATTTGAGAAATTAAGAACTAAGAAAGGAATGATCCTTTTCTTCATCAAGTTCTCTATATTATGCCAAATATCCGGAACAGTGGGCAGTTCTGTTTAAGGAGAACAAAAGCATAAAATACCAGAGTTGTTAATTGTAAGGTCACGTGCTTACTGCTTTAGATAGGGTTGGATGAACATACATTTTTTAAGGCTTCTAGAGAAGCAGATTCCACTTATTTTCTTTAACTAACCAAACCGAATCCCGTCAACCTCACCTGACCCAACCTAAATCCATCAAGTCTCTGATTCTTTGTCTCTGTGGGAGTTGCCGAACACTGGTCATGGTTTTCTGAAGGTCATTTTTAGATCACATCTTAGTCTTTCACTTTTGCCTTTCTCATAGGTTTTTTTTTTTTTTTTCTTTTCCTCTTACCTACATTTGTAGCTCTTAGGAATACTCTATAGGACAGAAATGAACTTCAGGGTCTGTCAGCTCCTTCCCAAATGGAGCTTATCGATGTAAAGGTGGAGGGGATTAAATCCTGGATCATTTTGTTGAAAGAAGGCTGAAAATCTTGGGTCAACCCGTAGAGATTGAATCCAACCTCTGACCCAAATGTTTGAGCTCACTTTGCCTCATTTCACCAATATGGCTTTTCTTCAAAGATATGTCGCAAAATTAGACTGTTGATTGCTGTTCAGTTTACAATCACCAAAATGTGGAAACAACCTAAATGCCCACCAGTGTAGGAATGAGTGGCAGGATGAGGCTAAGCTCTATGTACACCATGGAATACTATTCAGCCACAAAAAGATAGTGACTTCACATCTTTTGCATTAACCTGGATGGAGTTGAAACACATTCTTCTTAGTAAACCATTACAAGAATGGAGAAGCAAGAATCCAATGTACTCAATTCTGATTTGAGGACAATTGATGCCAGTACATGGCGGGGGAAGCGGGGGTAGGGAGACTGGGGGAGCGGAGAGAGGGAAAGAAGGAGGGGGTGACGGTGTGTGACACGCTTCTTTGGGGTGCAACACAATTATTAAGAGGGACTTTATTAGGGTGACCAGACATCCTGCTTTTGGTGGGACAGTCCCGCTTTTCAACAATTTGCCCCGTGGTTCGGGGCATTTTAAAAAAGTCCCAATTTTTGGAAAGAATGCACAAATGGGCGGGAGAACAGGAAGGGAATATACGGTTTTCGGCTGCCATGTGGCTATTTCACCAGAATATGAGTTTTATATTATTTTTGTTAATTTATAATGTTAAACTGTGATAATAACAAATAATTACCGAGAAGTGATTATCAAGAACTGCTTATCAAAGTTTGCATTGTTGTCCTGCCTTACCAATGTTAAAATCTGGTCGCCCTAACTTTATCTAACAGATGCAAGCAGTGTAACCTGGTTCTTCATACCCTCAATGAATTAACAACAATAATAACAAAAAAATTTGGCACTTTCTTATTGTGCTCTGGAATCTATTAAAAATAAAAAAAATCTTTTAATAATACAAAAAAAATATGTGGCAAAATACATTCTGGCCAGAAGTGTTTGAGCTGGAGGAAAATGCTCAGAATTTATATATCAAAATAAGGACCACACCCCCCAAATTCAGGGCATTCTGAATACAGTCTTTGCCCAGGAAGGTAGTTGGTGAGTCTAGAGAAGGGAATTAAATGGGACCTCTGAAACACTGGAAGCTGCAGGGAGGGGCAGAGTGTTTCTCTCTGGCAAAGTGGCTTTATTTTCTGAAAGATGCCCAGTGATGCCAGTGAGCTGTCATGAAAGAGGCTAGAACTCTCAGAAAATCTCTAGGGCACAGTAAAGCCAGAATGTCTTCACCATCTTTATAGCCTAAGTTGCTGAAAGGTTCAGAAAGTTGAAAAATACACATATGTACATCATTGCTCCTCTTAGAGAGCAGCTGGTGCCAGAACAGGGAGAAACAAGGACAGCCATGGCTGGAGGGAGATGGGTTAGAATGCTTCAGAGACTTCTCTCCCTCACTATAGCTTTTCCTTGATGACCAAGTAACTCCCAGTAAATAGTCCTGGTACTAAGGTATTCAAAGATCTGAAATGGCTTTGCCAACAGGCATTCAGTGTTCCTGGAGGGCTGATACTTTTGTGATAATTACAGGTATTTTTCTTCCATCAGTGGGTCCTATTTCCTCAAGGCACTGTGGACACCTCACTTTGCAGGAAATAATCCTGACCACAGAGGAGCCAAACGACCAACAAAAGTATGAGGTCCCCAGACCTGAAGTCTTGTGTGCCAGACAGGCGCATCACTCCCCAAACTAACTCAGTTTAAGAAATACATTCTTTTGCTTTTTGTACGGTTTAATACTATGTTGCAGAGGTATTTTATTTCATCTCAACAAATGCAGTACTTACCAAAGTATTGGCTCTGGGGAGAGTCAGATGTAAAACACGCCCTCTGCCTGCCGGTTTGCCTGTTGTGAGGCAGGTTAAGAATTAACTTGAACACAAGGTCACAAGACTCTGGCTCCCCAGACCTGCACTATCCAACAGAAAGGTAACGAGAGCTGCAAACGGGAGTCACATGTTATTTAAAATTTGTTGGTTGCCACATTAAAAAAATACATAATTTTAACCGTATGTTTTATTTTAACATATCCCAAATATTATTGCTTCAACATGTCATCATTAAAATATTAAGAATGAGATAGTTCACGTTTTTTGTTTTGGTTCCAAGTTTTCTAAGTCCGAGGTATATTTTTACTTTCAGCGTATCTCGGTTCAGACTTAGCTATATTTCAAGCACCCAGTGGCCACACGTGGCTTGTGGGTACCTTACACATAGTCCTTTATCACCCTCTGGCTCTGAGATCTGGGAAAAGAAATCTTGAGCTGGTGAAATTAATGTGTTCAGAAAAGCCTCCTGGCACTCCGCTCTGGTGACTGTGTAGTCACGCGGCATTCTGGAATTCAGGGGAAAAAAAGGAGAGGCGAGAATCCGCAAACACCGGCTTTTCAAGCAGCCTGGGGCTGTTTATTTTAGGTAGTCCCTTCGGAAAGGGGCAGGATCTTGGAGCTGGGCTGGGCTCTGAGGCCCGGGCTGCCACGTGTCAGCCACAGAGCCGGCCGGCGTCCAGGCCACGCTGGCCGCGCTGGCCAAGCTCTCGGCCGGGAAAGCGCAGGGTAGCGCCCCCATCGGCTTCCGGGAGAGGCCGCGGGAGCGGTGCCACAGCGCCGCCCACCGGCCGCGCGGCGTAACTGCAGGCGCCGCGCCGCCTCGGCCGGCCCCGCCCACTCGCCTCCCGGGGCAGCTCTGCGACCCGCGTCTCTGCTTCTGTAACGCCGGGGCAGGTCCCTGTGTCCCTTTACAAGCCAGTGCAGCCTTAAGCCCCGATTTTTGATGCTCAGGACCGCAGGTCTCGGGAATACTGGAGCTGCCGAGCAAAATCCGTCTCCCCGCCCTACCCCCGCTCCGTTTTTCCAGCTTTTTGTTGGGTTCCAGGATTTTCTCTTCCGGGTTACTTCTAGGATGCTCATTATCGGCACTTGGGTAGGCCTAGGTTTCCACCCTGCCTGAAGTAACTGTTACAGTATCACTTTTTCTAGTTTGGGATTTCTATTTTGTATTTAAATGCTGCAATTTAAAAAAAGCCGTTTTAAATTAGCTGGAGGCCCCAGCGAGGATCGAACTCGCGACCCCTGGTTTACAAGACCAGTGCTCTAACCACTGAGCTATGGAGCCCAACTGGAGCTCTGACTCTTGGAATTCATGGATAATGAAGATAATATTGCTGTAGGTGGCAGTCTGTGATAAGTGACCCCATGTATCCATCATCAACGATCATTATACAAACTATGAGTACCAAAGAAAAATGCTTACAGCGTGATCATAAATGGAAACAACTGGACCTCAACATCACATTTGTGATTATAACACACTCAGTGACACGCTGTGCATTAGACAAGAGCTGGAAGGGAAAATGCCGAGATGAAATTATGTTCTGGTTCTATTATCAGTGGTATGTTTGTGTTGTAATAAATCCTCTGAACTTGTTTGTGTGATAAATTGTTTCTTAGGTACTTCTAGGGAAGTAAGAAGTTACCAGGGTGTCTTTGTTCTCCTAAATTAAGTTATTGGCTATGAATGAATTAATTGCTTCAACATGTATTTATTGAGTATTCACCGCAAGGCTAACTGAGACAGAGTGAATAAGCAAAGCTCTGCTCCTGTTCTTTTTTAATGCTTGGGGTGGCTATGCCTCATCCTCTTCTGCTTATTGGACCATTGACTGAAAGAATGAGTTGTCACCACAGCCCGATTTGTTTCTGCATGAAGGAGAGAGTGAAGACCATGCTCTCCAATCATCTGCACCCCCAAGTGTCTCCCTGAACTCTGTTTAGGAGGTCTGATAATTAGCTTCCTGTGCTGACCTTGGCAGCACTACACAAACAGCTCAGTAAGGTTTCATAACCTTGGAATATCAGCGTCTCACAGCTGTGTTCCTGTGGACAGTGTCTGGCTGAGTGGTGTTCATTATTGTGGCGTTTTTGTGTGCCCTGCTGAGAGTGTCAGAACTTGAATTAGAGCAATGAACAAACATTTGTAAATTTCTTGTTAAACTTGGCAAGAATGGAAGAGAAATCATGGACATGTTAGTCTAAGTTTGTGGGAATAATGCCATGATGAAAATGGCAGTGTACAAATAGATTATATGTTTCTCTGAGGGGAGAGAAAGAGTCACTGATGAAGAGAGGTCAGGGTCTCCAGTAACAAGAAGGACTGACAAAAACATTGCAACAATTCATCAGATTGTGTGTCAAGATTGTTGGCTGACAGGGAGAAGCATAGCAGATCCAGTAAACATAGATTGAGAAACAGAAAAATCTTAGCTGAAAATCTTGGCCAACAATTCATGGCTTTGCATCACAACAATGCACCAGCTCACACAGCCCTGTCTGTGAGGGAGTTTTTAGCCAGTGAACAAATAACTGTAGTGGAACACCCTCCCTACTCACCTGATCTGGCCTCCAGTGAATTTTTTCTTTACCTGAAGATAAAGGAAATGTTGAAAGGAAGACATTTTGATACAATAACAACCCTGATGGTCATTTTCGGTAAAGAGTTCCAAAATGCTTTGCAGGGTGGACTAGGCTGTGGTGTTAGTGCACAGCTTTCCACGGGGAGCGCTTTGAATGTGACTTTAGTGATATTCAGCAATGAGGTATGTAGCACTTTTTCTAAGATGAGTTCACAAACTTAATTGTCAGGCCTTAAACCTGCCCCATCCTCCTTCTTCGCTGTTTCTACCCAGTACTACTTAGCCTTCTCCTGTACTAGATAAGGTGCTAGTATGTTTATTATTCTTCATCTGTCTCTAGATCAGCTCTTGGAGGGTAGAGACTTTTATCTGTCTTACTCCCTGCTGTGTTCCCAGCACCCAGAATAGTGTCCAGAGCATAGGGGATACTCAATAAAGATTGAATGAATGACAGCTATGATAATACTCATTTAGCAAATTAAGAGAAAGGAGTGAGCAGGGAAGGGTTTGGGAGCTCTCTTCTCATCGCTCTGCCTTACCTCCAATCCCACTGCTTCTCCACCCAAGTTGGTTGGCATTTGGTGCCACCCTTTAGTGTTCTGTGGCTTCTCTGGTTTCTCCTTGCCCCACTTCCCCACAATAGCTCTGAGATTTACTGCCCAATCATGGATTTCTTCCCTCCTCTGATCCAGGAACCTTAAAGGCCTTCTTGTACTCAGGGTAAAGACCAAATTCCAAATTCTGCAGTCAATTATATATTTTTCTGCATACAGACTTCTCCTCCCTCTTAAGCTAACCTGCAGGCTACTTCATTTCTCATCTCACATGGTTCCCTCTGCCTGAAACATCTAAGCTTGATGTATCATGTTGTCTTGGCTAGAGCCTTCTAGAACTGTCTTATTTTTCATCTCAGAGGTGCTTTGAAGAGTGTATTAGTTTGCTAGGGCTGCTGTAACAAAGTACCAAATACGAGTGGCTTATGCAGCTGAAGTGTATTGCCTCCCAGTTCTGGAGGCTGGGCGATGTGGGCAGGGTTGGCTCCTGTGGGCAGGGAGAGAAGAACCTGCTCCCGTCTTCTCTCTTTGACTTATAGATCACCATCTCCTCCACACGTCTCTTCACATTATTTTCGCTCTATGGATTGCTCTGTATCCAGACTTCCCCCTCTCTCTCTTTTTTTTAATGTGACTGAGACTCCGTCTGCTACCCTAGGTAGAGTGCACAGCATAGCTTACAGCAACCTCGTACTCCTGCGTTCAAGCAATCTTCTTGTCTCAACCTCCCAAGTAGCTGGGACTACAGGTGCCCTCCACCACACCTGGCTAATCATTCTATTTTTATTAGAGATGAGGTCATATTCTTGCTCAGGCTGGTCTTGAACTCCTGAGCTCAAGCAGTCCACCCACTTCAGTCTCTCAGAGTGCTAGGATTATAGGCGTGAGCCACCTGCCCAAACTTCTTACAAGGGCAGCTGGCATATGGGTTAAGGGTTCCCCTAATGACCTTACTTTAACTGGATTACCTCTGTAAAGACTCTATCTCCAAATAAGGTCATGTTCTGAGTGAAGTACTTGGGGTTAGGATTCCAACATAAGCATTTCGGAAAGACCCAATTCAGCTAGTATATGTAACAAGGAGGTCACATATACTTAAGTTATGTGCACGTGCCCTTGCACTCAGTTAGGGCAGAAGAGCAACTAGAGCTTGAGTTTCCTTCCTTCCATTCCCTCGATTGGTGAGGCACCCCACCCCCCACCCTCTGCCCCCAGCACTGATGCCCACGATCCCCTGGCAGCAGGAGGTGGGCCACATGGTCAGAGGGAACCTCTCCTCTCAGTCTCAGTAGGAACTGTAGGAAAAGGACAGGAAGATAAAGGGCGAGAGGGAAGATAAGAAAGGCAGACATCCTACAGAGGCTTCAGTGAAGACGTCTGCGTCTCTGCCCTCATTTTAGAGGCCTTCCTCCTTCTTTCCCCCTTCATCAAGCTCTAGCTCAAGCCCTTTCACTACTTGTAAAATGAAGGTGATAATTGTGGCCTGTCTATTTCAGAGCGATTTGAGGGATTAAACACAATATTGAACTTAGAAGTGCTGGGAAGTTGTGAAGTGCCAGAAACAAACATGGAGCGGATTGTTCATCAAAGGGATAAAAACTTACAGTCTAGTGTTCATTGTACCCAATGGGTAAGTTTTTTTTTTTTTTTTTGCAGTTTTTGGCTGGGGCTGTGTTTGAACCTACCACCTCTGGTATATGGGGCCCGCACTCTACTCCTTTGGGTCACAGGCACTGCCCAGCCAATAGGTAAGTTTTTCATCCCTCACTCCCATCCCTCCCTCCCTGCTTCTTACTTTCCGATGTCCTTCACATCTCTTCCTGCCGTGTGTACCCGTTGTTTAGCTCCCACTTACTAGTGAGAACATGTGGTGCTGGCTTCTCCTGAAGGCATGGCTTGTTGTAGCCAGGAACCCTGGCTGCCTGGCTGGCGTCTGGGCTCTTTCCATGGCCCTGGGATGGGTGAGGAGGCAGCAGGAAGCCAAGGACACAAGAGAGAGCTCAGAACCTAGGATCCTGGGGTCAGACACTCTGGTCCCAGCTGATCCTGTTCTCCAGTTTGCTGGCCCCTGCAGGAGGGGGCTGTGGTGCCCTCCACAATGACCTGGCACACAGCCCCACTGCCACCCACATGAGTGAGCCTTGAGGCAGATGGTGAATACGCCCCTGTCCTGCTTGGGCCAGTGGAACCCACCCCACTTATTCAAGTCATTGTAACAAAGTCCAGCTCCTGGATTTTGGTCCTATTCCACACCTAACATCCATGTAGGGCTGTCATTGGGCCAATTAGCCGAGGAACTGGCACTACTGGTGTATGCTTTGTTCTAGGAGGGAGGAGGCTGGCGGCGGGAAGACCGAAGAGAAGGATGGAGAAAATGCACCTGGACTCTAATCACTTTAACAATTGACTGGCAGAATTAACACTGGCTTGGCCAACATCTGCTGGGTGAGCTTTGTATTTTGTCATGAGCTTCTGGGCCACTAAAGACTAGTTCACCCAGGCGAGGGCTGCTTACTTCCAGGTCAGAATACAGGGGCCGGGGCAGGGCAGGGGAAAGATCCTGGGCTTGGGAGGCTGGCCGACCTTGCCTTGAAGCTGCCTGTGAGAGACACTTTCACTGAGGTACGGAGAGGGACGGGCTGTGCAGGTGATGGTCAGAGCTGGGGGACCTGACTCGGGCTGGCTGCAAGGAAATTACCTAACATTCACTTGATTCATACTATGTATTGTTCCATTGCAACATTCTAATTGTACATGTTTATGGGGTACATGTGATATTTTGGTGCACATATACAATGTGTAATGGTCAAACCAGAGTAATTAGGATACCTGTCACCTCAGACATTTATCATTTTTTTTGTGTGGGGAAAATTTCAAGTCTTTTCTACCTATGTTGAAATATACAATAAATGATTGATAACTATAGTCACCCTACTGTGCTATCAAACTAGAATATCCTCCTTCTATCTAACGGATAGACATGCTCGTGCCTATCAGCTAACCCCACTTTGTCCCCCTCCCAGCCTCTGGAAGTGACCTCCCTTCTGAGGCTCCCGTTCCTCTCCCCGGAGGTGGGGTTGTGAGGGTGTGAGGGAACCACATGATGCCGTGTGCAGGGTCAGCGCAGCTCGGCCTTGCCTCCCTGGTAGACTGCCCACCCCAGCCTGCCTGGTTAGGTCCACTCTCTGACGTTCCCTCCAATTACGGGAAAGGAGCTCTACCTGTCCCCGAAGGCAGCCTCTCTGCCCTCTCAGGAGCCCTGAGTCGTGCTCTTTATCCCTTGGACTTTCAGCACCTCATGTTCAACTGGGTCCGACCCCTCAGCACTGACCATGCTCAAGCTCTATTCTCTCTCATAGAAAACATGGCAAAAAATACAATAAAATACAATAAAATATAATTCCTCCCTCAACTCAAGATGCATGAGTTGTCCCCAGGCATCTTCCCTGTCCCTTACTGCCCACTCATTCCATCTTCCCTGCCTCCTGGCCCCAGGGCTCCGCTGAAAGGGCCCTTGGGAGCCACTCAGCGGCCTCTGTGTGGATGCAGCGCCTGACACCGTCAACTGCTCTTTCTCCTTAAACTTTCTTCTGGCACCTCCCGACCCACACCCTGAGGGGCTGCCCACCTGGCAGGAGCCCACTTCTCCACTTTACGGACTCTCCTCCATGAGAGCAGAGGCTGAGGGCACAAGCCCCAGGGCCAGATGACCGGGGTCTCAATTCTGGCTCTTCTCCTGCCAGTTTTGGGGTCCAGCTGTGAGACAAGCCAGATGTGGGCCCTGCCCTTGCAGAGCCTGAGGACTAGTGAGGGCAACAGATGCTGTTCAGATAATTGGTGGAACTGTTGGGCCCAGAGCTGAGGAAGGGGAACAGCGACTACAGACAACTCAGTTTCCTTGTCTGTAAAATGGGAATGATATGATGCAGACCCTGATTACAATAATGTCCTCTCATGAACAGACTCGTGAAGAATAGATGAAACTATGTGTTCTAACACTTGACACAGCGGCTTCTGGAGAGGAGTGGACAGATGGGAGTGGCTTTTATTATCAGTTGTGCCTTCGTGTGCACGGTGGGGCACTCCTGTTGTGGGAGTGTTGCTCACAGAGATAGGGTGGTGGCAGGCACAGGAAGGGTCAAAAACAAGGGGCTTGTGGGACTGAGAGCTGCATTTGTGTCTCCAAAACTTCTCTCCTGCATCTGCTCAGTGAGATGGTCTCATTTTCTCTTGGGAGCTGAAATAGGAGTCCGTGAGTCATGTTCGGAAAGAGGAGATTCTCTCACCTCTTGAAAACCCACGGATTAGAGCTAACCTTATTAAATCAGACAGGGCAAGCATTCAATGAGGCCAGGAAGAAGATTGTCTTTCAGTGGATGCAGCTGTCTTCTGTCATTTCCTCCACTTTGGCACCTTTTGGTAGGAGTTTTCAATCTCCGTGTGCCACAGGAGAATGTGGTAAAATGGTGATAGAATGAGAAGCTGGAAATGGTTAGTTCAGGGGCTGGGGGGCAGTAGAGACAGTGATGTAGTTCCAGGAAATGCTTCAAGGCATATGAGACAGAGAAACTAGTCAACCCCCAGGGTAGATCCCAGTGGGCCAGGGACGGGAGAAAAGATGGCCTCTCAGTTGAGGGGAGCAGGGATCTACACTACAAACACAGGACTCGTGTGTCCAGCCTCATGGATCTCAATTCTGGCCGTACACTAGACTTCCCTGAAGGTTTTAAAAAATGCCATTGCCTGGGCCCCGGAGTCTGGTTTGGGGACAGGGCCTAGACATTCCTTCCTCAAAGCTACCCAGGTGATTTGAATGTGCAGCCGGGGCTGAGAACCTTTGCTCTGACAAACATTTTTATCTTCAGATGAATAAACAGATCCTTCAAAAGTTTACATAATTGACTCCAAATCAAGGCCATATAGTCAATTATTGGCCACAGGGTCTGAACTCAGACCTTCTCCATCACCCTCCAGTGAAAGCTCCCCAGCACTCACACTGTGGATCGATTTCCTTACAGATAATAACCACAGTCTTTATGTTCTTAAATCTAAGTCTACAGGTCACTTGAACAGTAGTAGAAGGCTCTAGCCGAATTGTTGAGAATGACAGTTTTTCCAGAACTACTTGCTGTGACCTGTGGTCTCAGGATCTGGAGATGGTGACAGGCTCAGGTTTGGGGGGTCAGGAAAGCCTGATTTCAAATGGGAGTTCTGCTACTGCCATCTGGGTGCCCTGAGCCAAGTTACTTAACATCTCTGAATTCAGTTTCTTTGTCTGTAAGGTGAATGCTTTTTTAGAGAGTCAACCCAGACTAGTTTTCGGTTGCGAAGATTAAATAAGATAAGGCCACAAAAGTCCCAGCACACAATTTGTGCCTCTTAGGAGGTCAGTGCTTTAACCCTGAGTCTGCTGGGGGCAATTTGTACCTTTTAAATTATAGTAGTAATAGTAATTATTGTTGTTATTCTTATATCCCTGTACATTTGCTGTCTATGTAAGTGGTTCTTAACCAGGGGGTGATATTGTGCCCACAGGGAACATTTGGCAATATTTACAGATATTTTGATTGTTAAAAAGGGGGTGGGGTACTCCTGGCATGTAACGGGTAGAGGGCAGGGATGCTCACAGCAGACTGCTTCCCCAACAACAAAGACTTATCTGACCCAATGGAGCCAAGGTCAAGCAAGCCTGCTCTAGGTATCTGCAAAGAATTGGGAGCTTCAAGGCCAGAGCTATTGAATAGTAACAGGAAGAAAAGTCCCGATTCTTGCCCTGGTGAGGCAGGGGGCCAATGTGAACAGCCGCATCTCTACTCCCAGGGACCACAAGGGAAGGACCTTCCCTCTCTTTCCAATGTGAATTTCTGGGGTAACCCACTGGTAATAGCAGCACTGGAATTTGTACTCCTTAGAATTGCTGCGAGGATAATCTTGCACTCAAAGTTCAAAGACGCTGGTATGAAAGGCTAAATAAAGACAAGACGATTGCATCAGATCCCACAGGAAGGTTTTCTTTTTCCACACGTGTGCTTTGGGCACCTACGGGGGTTTCATTAGCCGCCTCTCTCCTGAGCTCATCTTTTATAAATGACAGCCACCGAAGCTGGGAAGTCTGAAACAGACTTGGCGAGTGGAAAACTTACTCAGCTTTCTTGATGGAGCCCTATGTCTTCACTTATTTATATTAAAAAGTAAAATGAGGATAATACGGCAAGGCGAGCTCTGTTACGTGAGAAGAGAAGAATGCGCGTAGAACTCGAGAGTCCAAAACGTCTTGCCGAGATTACCAGGGTTATTTAATTGGGCTGCTTTTTAGAGGGCGGTCACTAGGCGGCGCTACGCCATCACAGGAGAGGACGCTCCTGCCCTAGAGGAAAGATGTTAATGTCAGTCTTCGAGTTACACAAGCTTCAGAGTGAAAAATATAGTAACAGGGAAGATTTAGTTCCTAAAATAAGTCAGCAGCTCAGTGAAGCAAATACTACCAAGGCAGGTACATTTTCTTTCTTGAACTGATAGAAAAGGGCATTCACTACCTACAGGCTTCTGGCTACAGAAATCAATCAAAATATTCAATTAAATGAAACTACAAGGCAGGCCTGGCGTCAGGAGAGAATGAGAACCAGCTGGGCCCAGCCATATGTCTGCGATCTGGCACTGATGTTCCAGAGAGGAACAGCATGTCACCCAGGCTGCACGCCGGGGTGATGACCGCACCTTTGCAAGCTTCAGTTTTTTGTCAGTAAGACAGGGGTTACTTTTCTTATCTACAGGAGAAGGTGGCAGCATGGAGATGACCTGAGGCAAGGTACACAGAGGACAAGAGCTGGTTGTCATGGTGATGGGGCAGGTCACATGGCTTCCGAGTCCCTCTGGGAACTCTCTGCCCCCATTGTAAGGAGATTTGGAGTCACTGGATGAGAGGCAGGTTCACTCTCCTCTCACCACTTTTCTCCACACTCTAGCTCCCACTGTGAAGGCCCCGTGGGTCACTACTTTGGAAAGAGGAGGGGAGGACACGGCGGGAAGGGGGGCTTTGGATCCAACAGTCCTGCCTCCCATCTCTACCACCAGTGGGCTCTGTAACCTTGGAAATGTCATTGCACTTATGCCTCAGGGCGCTCCCCTGCAAGATGTGCGTACAATAGGCAGGAGACATGCAAATGAGCTGCTCTAAATAAGATCACAGCTCTTGGAAACTGAGGAAGTTTGCAAATAAAGTGGCCAGCCAGCCAGGCACACGTGAGTAATCTCAGAGGAACTATTGAGCCCCAAGAGAGGCCCTGGGAACAGACACACACATGTTCATTTTTGCTTGTGACTGTCCAGACTTGGTTGCTACCTGGCCTTGATAAATTGTTACAATTTATTCTCCTGCTCTCCAGTTTGACTTGTAATAATGGGCTGATGGCTGTCAGAGGTGGAGCAGTAAGCAGGGTACCACACTCTGGGAATATTAGCTTCCTCTAGTTAATGCTCACAAGCTACCTGCAAGCCAAGTATTAACGCACCAAGGTACCTCTGAGGAAATGAAGGGCAATCCCTGATTTAAGTCCTCTGGCCTGTGGGTGACTCCTGAGAGCAGATGGGCAGGAAATTCAGCTGCCCATATGAGAAGCAGAGGTGCTGCCTTTTTCTTTTCTTTTCTTTTTAAATCAGATTATAAAGTGTCCAGAGGCTGCTGTGGAAAGATCATGCAATGAATTCTTGTTCAGTCATCGATGATGCTTTGGGAACATATAGGCACACAGATACACTCATCTGAGTAGGGCAGAGCTGTTTTATCCCAAAGGGCACATAGTCATCATGCTATTAATAGTGTGGACTCAATTGGGTGTCCCCCAGGGTGGCTCTGCTAATGATCAGTTATAAAATCTGCCCACACGTGAGGGAGTTGTGAGTCCACTGGTCCAGGCGTGAGCCATGTTCCTGCATTTGGTTTAGAACTGCCCAGAGCCCTAACCGCTTGGCTACCAAATCAAGCTTTCTGGACCAGTGGCTCTTTAAGGTTGGACACGTACTTTCCTGCAGTGATAAAGAGGTGGGCAGTTGCCAGCAGCCTGCTGAGGGCAAATCTCTGGGTGGAAATGGCTCTTGAAATAACTCTGATTTCAGAATCCTGTAGAGTCATCATACCTGTCAAAGGAGAACCAGATCTCGGCGCTTTGGGGTGTACAGTTCCTGTGTCAGCTTTGTCTGTCTCTTAACAGGTCTGTGCCCTGTTTTCTGTGTCATTAATTTCAGGCAGGGTGGCTGGGGAGGGAGCTGACATTTGTTGCGGGCACACTGTGTTTCAGGTACTTACTATATTACATTACATAAGTACATTATCTCACTTAATACTCACAGCCACCCTGTCAGGTAGCTGCAAGGAGCTCTGACAGAGATGTTTTCAAGGATGACCTTGTTGCTAATTATGCAGCTTGAAAGTGTTGCTGGGTTTTAAGCTGAGAGCTGAGTAAGTGCCCCTTACTACTCAATCAACATTTTTATCTCATCATCTGTTCTGCACAATGGACCCTCCGAGATAAACCAGAGCTCTGCAGGGAAAGGCAGCCCCACAGTCCCTGCCCATAGGGACAGCTGTGGGAGGAAGATTCCCACAGACAGAAGTTAATGAGTGCCGTGAAGAAGTGTCACAGATGTCTCATAAGAAGAAATGATATGCGCTACAGGACTTCAACTGAGGACGGGACACTGGGGTGGTCAGTGGAGATTCAGGGCAAAATGTGGGAAGTGAATTTGTTTTTGAAACACGAGTAAGATCTGGGTGGGGCCAGAGACGGGACAGTTGGCAAGTGCAGTGTACCCGCGTGGTGTGAACGGAGAAGAGGGCTGTTTCCTGACAGGAATAGGGCTGGAAGGGCACTCAAGTTCTAGAATTTGGACATTTTCCTGCAGGCCATGGGGGAGTGACAAGTGTTTCCTAGATGAAGTGGAGCAGAGGCTGTGATTTGAGAAAAGTAGAATTTTTAGAAATTTTAAAGTGGAAACAAAGGCCAGAGAGGACTGGCAAGAAGAGAGATGAGGCAGGAGAGAAGAGTTAGAAGGCTGGTCATTCGCCTGTCGGGCATGTGTAATCTCTCATTCTCCGACTGTCCCTGCAAAAATGACTCTTATTACCCCAGGTTAATAAGATGTCCGTCCATTCATATATCTGTTTTCTCTCTTTTTTTTCCTGGAAATACTGTTAGAGCACATACTGCAGGTCTGTGGCCATGGCTGTGGACCTCACTTCCAGGCCTGGCTTGTGAAAGCTCCCCAGGAATCTTGCACGCGTGTCTGCCAGCTGGACTCCATGAGTGAGGTAACTGCTTTGTTTTTGCATTGCTTCATCCTTTGGGCTCCAGCAGGAACCCCCAGCTTCTGCCTTACCAAGACAGAAAAGGGAGAGGAGGGCTCGGGGCCCATGGCACAGTGGTTACAACGCTGGCCACATGCACTAAGGCTGGCAGGTTCCAACCCAGCCTGGGCTAGCTAAACAACAATAACTGCAACAACAACAAAAAATAGCTGGGCTGGCCCGCGGGCGGAAGCGAGAGCGAGGCCGAACGCCTGACGTCAAGGCGACACCGCCAAACCTCGCCCAGAGTCAGGCGTGTAAAGCAACCGGAGCGGCGGCAGCGGCAGGGGCAGTATAGCCGTGGCGCCGGGAAGAGCCACCCGGAGGAAGCGCGGGGCGACGCTGGCTGCGGGGACCCGGTGACAGCGTGAGAGGTACTAAGTTTTGACAAATTTGCATCATGCGTGAGTATAAGCTAGTCGTTCTTGGCTCAAGAGGTGTTGGAAAGTCTGCTCTGACTGTACAATTTGTTCAAGGGATTTTTGTTGAAAAATATGATCCTACCATAGAAGATTCTTATAGAAAGCAAGTTGAAGTAGATGCACAACAGTGTATGCTTGAAATCTTGGATACTGCAGGAACGGAACAATTTACAGCAATGAGGAATTTGTACATGAAGAATGGACAAGGCTTTGCATTAGTTTATTCAATCACAGCACAGTCCACATTTAATGACTTACAAGATCTGAGAGAACAGATTCTTCGAGTTAAAGACACTGATGATGTTCCAATGATTCTGGTCGGTAATAAGTGTGACTTGGAAGATGAAAGAGTTGTAGGAAAGGAACAAGGTCAAAATCTAGCAAGACAGTGGAACAACTGTGCATTCTTAGAGTCTTCTGCAAAAGACTTTTATCTTCTGCAAAAACATTTATCAAAAATAAATGTTAATGAGATCTTTTATGACCTAGTGCGGCAAATTAACAGAAAAACTCCAGTGCCTGGGAAGCCTCGCAAAAAGTCATCATGTCAGCTGCTTTAATATACTAAATGCATTGTAGCTCTGAGCCAGGTCTGAAGAACTGTTGCCCAATTCAACTGTGCCAGCATTCCAACTTTGTTAAACCTAGCAACATCTTAAATGGACTTTCCTGTGGTGGTACCTTTTAAGAGGCGGATGAAAGCTACTATATCAGTTTGCACATTCTAATCACTTTCCAGTATCACAAGAGATTTTTACTTATATAATAGTCCTAGAGTATGCAGCTGGTAAAACCAGAGGCTACATCCAGTATTACTGCTAAGAGACATTCTTCATCCACCAATGTTGTACATGTATGAAAATGGTGTACTGTATACTTTAACATGTCCCATGCTTTGTATTGGAGAGTACAATAATGTAAATCCTGAAAGCACCACTATTTTAGCATAATAAAAGAAAGTCCAAAGAGCTCCTATATAGACTACTCCAGATAACTTCGCTTCTTTGATACTTGTAGCTTATTGTAATTTTTTTTAAGAAATTCAAGGTCATTATCATTGTATTGTACAAAATAAGCGCTTTGATTAACACAGCTGTATAGTTTTTTTAATTTTTAAAAAAACCTGTGGAGACAGTGATCTTGTCTTTAAAATATGATAGTCCTTTCAGTATAATGTCTTAGATTAAAGACGTTGCCTTTAATATCTGTTGGGAAGGAAATGTCCAGACTTTTCAAATCTCTTATTATGTTTCCTTTTTTGTTTACATAGGGAACAATGTTTATAGTTGTGTGTACAGTGGGGGTCTACAACAAGAAGTGTATATTTTCAAACAACTTTTTAATGATTTCACAATTTTTGTAAATCATTTCCAGGCTTCTGCCGCTGTAGATTCTCACTGTGAATCCCTTGCTTGCTCATGCATAAGTGTATTTGCAATACCAAATATACAGGTTTAGTATTTTTGCCTGTTAGTGATTGTTTCACACGTGTAACGTTTTGGTTGAGATGTTAAATGGTGGACGAGTACTGTGGATGTGAATGTGGGAAGTAATTTTAATCATGTGTAATTGGTCACAAGGCCTAATTTGCAGTAACTATTGCTGTTTTATTTAACAATGCCTTGTTGTTTTGTATGCATTAACGTTTGGATGTAAAGATTGTGTGTCTATCCAACAGGGAGCCACAGTATTTAAATTGACCAACCTAATGTTACAACTACTTTGAGGTGGCCAAATGTAAACTAAAAGCCTTAATTAAAGTGGTGCAATTTTGTATAACTTAGCATCAGTAGTTCAATAAATTTGGATTGCCATGCAAGGGCTTGCATTACAATTACTTGCCACTTTGGATGTGTTTATGTAATGTTTTAACAGTGCTAGTAAATAAATATGGGTTTACTTTCTTTTTAAATGTAATAGGCACATTTTACACAGTGTGGTGTGGTTTCATAATTTTAACATTTAGGCAAGCCAGATGCATTCCTTAATTACAGGAATGATGAGTGGAATATGTCAAGTTTTTCCTAGTGGTGGTTGAATATCTACATAAGGACCTTTTCAACTTTTCCTAGAGAAAGAATTTTGTAAATCAAGCAATATTACTTACGAATAGATGCCTTTGGGTAATTTTCAGTAGTTCTTTGAGGTAAAAGAGAAAGAAAGGATTGAAAATGCTTTGACAGATGTTACACTTTGGATTTTTTTTATATAGGATGAAGTTATACTTAGAATATTGTGGTTATAAACTCTTTGAATAACAAACTCAACTACTACTTTTCTTAAGGGAACAGGTCTTTGTCTTTTGTGTGCTATGATTCAGTCCTTCTGTGAAATTTGTAAAGAACCTCTTAGAATTCTTTGAAGATATTTGCAAGTCATTAGATCAATTAAATTTGCGACGCTGTGTAATTTAGGGGAATCTGTTAATGCCCTGAATACATGCTATTTGAATGAGACACTTATAGGCGTCCATTTTAACAAGGAAAAATAATTCCTATTCCTTTTATACTTAACTCACAGAATTTCATGTATTAAAAGGTCTAAAGAAAAAAATGTTCTTTAGAAGCCCCACTTAAATGTTTTGGCAGAGTTGGATTTTATTATAGTCATTTGGAAGAAAGTTAAGCCCAAAAAAGGGAGGACTCCCATGGAGCATTAAAATCACTTTTTTTTTTTTTTT